>NC_041391.1:148980119-148995419 GCF_002162155.2 Triticum dicoccoides
TGCCCCCCAAGCCAAGTAGGGAGCCACCCACCCCTAGGGTTTCCAACCCTAGGCGCAGGGGAGGCCCAAGGGGGGTGCACCAGCCCACCAGGGGCTGGTTCCCTTCCCTATTCAGCCCACGGGGCCCTCCGGGATAGGTGGCCCCACCCGGTGGACCCCCGGGACCCTTCTGGTGGTCCCGATACAATACCGTGACCCCTGAAACTTTCCCGGTGGCCGAAACTGGACTTCCTATATACAATTCTTCACCTCCGAACCATTCCGGAACTCCTCTGATGTTCGGGATCTCATCCGGGACTCCGAACAACTTTTGGGTTACCGCATACTAATATCTCAACAACCCTAGCGTCACCGAACCTTAAGTGTGTAGACCCTACGGGTTCGGGAATCACGCAGACATAACCGAGACAGCTCTCCGGCCAATAACCAACAGCGGGATCTGGATATCCATGTTGGCTCCCGCATGTTCCACGATGATCGCATCGAATGAACCACGATGTCGAGGATTCAAGTAATCCCGTATACAATTCCCTTTGTCAATCGGTACGTTACTTGCCCGAGATTCGATCGTCGGTATCCCAATACCTCGTTCAATCTCGTTACCGGCAAGTCACTTTACTCGTACCGTAATGCATGATCGCGTGACCAAACACTTGGTCACATTGAGCTCATTATGATGATGCATTACCGAGTGGGCCCAGAGATACCTCTCCGTCATACGGAGTGACAAATCCCAGTCTCGATCCGTGTCAACCCAACAGATACTTTCGGGGATACCTGTAGTATACCTTTATAGTCACCTAGTTACGTTGTGATGTTTGGTACACCCAAAGCACTCCTACGGCATCCGGGAGTTACACGATCTCATGGTCTAAGGAAATGATATTTGACATTGGAAAAGCTCTAGCAAACGAACTACACGATCTTGTGCTATGCTTAGGATTGGGTCTTGTCCATCACATCATTCTCCTAATGATGTGATCCCGTTATCAATGACATCCAATGTCCATAGTCAGGAAACCATGACTATCTATTGATCAATGAGCTAGTCAACTAGAGGCTCACTAGGGACATGTTATGGTCTATGTATTCACACATGTATTATGATTTCCGGATAACACAATTATAGCATGAATAATAGACAGTTATCATGAACAAGGAAATATAATAATAATCATTTTATTATTGCCTCTAGGGCATATTTCCAACAGTAACATCACGTTCGAGATTCATTAAGAATAAACCAATGACCAGCGGGGCATGACCATAAAACATATCTCTCATATAAATAGAACAACCATTATTCTCGGATTTAAATGAGTAGCCATATCATATTAAACGAGATCCAGATACAATGTTCATGCTCAAAGCTGGCACTAAATAACAATTATTGAGGTTTAAAACTAATCCCGTAGGTAAATCTAGAGGCAGTGTGCTGACGGCGATCACATCGACCTTGGAACCATTCCCGACGCGCATCGTCACCTCATCCTTCGCCTGTCTCCGCTTATTCCGCAGCTCCTGTTTTGAGTTACTAATATGAGCAACCGCACCGGTATCAAATACCCATGAGCTACTATGAGTACTGGTAAGGTACACATCAATTACATGTATATCACATATACCTTTGGTGTTGCCGGCCTTCTTGTCCGCTAAGTACTTGGGGCAGTTCTGTTTCCAGTGTCCGCTTCCCTTGCAATAAAAGCACTCAGTCTCAGTTTGGGTCCATGCTTTGGCTTCTTCCCGGCAACTGGCTTACCGGGCGCGGCAACTCCCTTACCGTTCTTCTTGAAGTTCTTCTTACCCTTGCCTTTCTTGAAACTAGTGGTTTTATTGACCATCAACACTTGATGTTCCTTTTTGATCTCCACCTCCGCTGATTTCAGCATTGAAAATACCTCAGGAATGGTTTTCACCATCCCCTGCATATTTTAGTTCATCATAAAGCTCTTGTAGCTAGGTGGAAGCGACTGGAGGATTCTGCCAATGACCGCGTCATCTGGGAGATTAACTCCCAGTTGAGACAAGCGGTTGTGCAACCCAGACATTTTGAGTATGTGCTCGCTGACAAAACCATTCTCCTCCATCTTACAGCTATAGAACTTGTCGGAGACTTCATATCTCTCGACCCGGGCATGAGCTTGGAAAACCATTTTCAGCTCTTGGAACATCACATATGCTCCGTGCTGCTCAAAACGCTTTTGGAGCCCCGGTTCTAAGCTGTAAAGCATGCCGCACTGAACCAGGGACTAATCATCACTACGCGACTGCCAGGCATTCATAACATCTGGAGTTGCTGGGAAAACAGGTGCTTCACCTAGCGGTGCATCTAGGACATATGCTTTCTTGGCAGCTATGAGGATGATCCTCAAGTTCCGGACCCAGTCCGTATAGTTGCTGCCATCGTCTTTCAGCTTGGTTTTCTCTAGGAATGCGTTGAAGTTGAGGGCAACATTAGCGTGGGCCATTTGATCTACAAGACATATTGCAAAAGTTTTAGACTAAGTTTATGATAATTAAGTTCATCTAATCAAATTATTTAATGAACTCCCACTCAGATAGACATCCCTCTAGTCATCTAAGTGATCCATGATCCGAGTCAACTAGGCCGTGTCCGATCATCACGTGAGACAGACTAGTCATCATCGGTGAACATCTTCATGTTGATCGTATCTTCTATACGACTCATGTTCGACCTTTCGGTCTCTTGTGTTCCGAGGCCATGTCTGTACATGCTAGGCTCGTCAAGTCATCCTAAGTGTTTTTGCATGTGTAAATCTGTCTTACACCCGTTGTATGTGAACGTTAGAATCTATCACACACGATCATCACGTGGTGCTTCGAAACAACGAACTTCCGCAACGGCGCACAGTTAGTGGGAACACTTTCTTGAAATTACAATGAGGGATCATCTTATTTACTACCGTTGTTCTAAGCAAATAAGATGCAGAAACATGATAAACATCACATGCAATCAAATAGTGACATGATATGGCCAATATCATTTTGCTCCTTTTGATCTCCATCTTCGGGGCGCCATGATCATCATCGTCACCGGCATGACACCATGATCTCCATCATCATGATCTCCATCATCGTGTCTTCATGAAGTTGTCACGCCAACGATTACTTCTACTACTATGGCTAACAGTTTAGCAATAAAGTAAAGTAATTACATGGCGTTATTCAATGACACGCAGGTCATACAATAATTAAGACAACTCCAATGGCTCCTGCCGGTTGTCATACTCATCGACATGCAAGTCGTGATTCCTATTACAAGAATATGATCAATCTCATACATCACATATATATCATTCATCACATCCCTTTGGCCATATCATATCACAAGGCAAATGCTGCAAAAACAAGTTAGACATCCTGTAATTGTTGTTGCATGTTTTTTACGTGGCTGCAATAGGGTTCTAGCAAGAACATTTCTTACCTACGTCAAAACCACAACGTGATATGCCAATTTCTATTTACCCTTCATAATGACCCTTTTCATCGAATCCGATGTGACTAAAGTGGGAGAGACAGACACCCGCTAGCCACCTTATGCAACTAGTGCATGTCAGTCGGTGGAACCCGTCTCACGTAAGCGTACGTGTAAGGTCGGTCCGGGCCGCTTCATCCCACGATGCCGCCGAAACAAGATAAGACCAGTAGTGGCAAGTAAATTGAGAACATCTACGCCCACAACAAAATTGTGTTCTACTCGTGCATAGAAACTACGCATAGACCTAGCTCATGATGCCATTGTTGGAGATCGTAGCAGAAATTTAAAATTTTCTATGCATCACCAAGATCAATCTATGGAGTCATATAGCAATGAGAGAGAGAGAGGAGTGCATCTACGTACCCTTGTAGATCGCGAGTGGAAGCGTTCAAGAGAACGGGGTTGATGGAGTCATACTCGTCGTGATCCAAATCACCGAAGATCCTAGCGCCGAACGGACGGCACCTCCGCGTACAACACACGTACGGAGCGGATACGTCTCCCGCACCTTGATCCAGCAAGGAGGAGGGAGAGGTTGAGGAAGAGATCTCCAGCAGCAGCACGACGATGTGGTGGTGATGGAGAGGCTGCACTCCGGCAGGGCTTCGCCAAGCTTCTGCGGAGGAGGAGAGGTGTTTGGGAGGGGAGGGGCTGCGCCTTGGAGGTGTGTATGCAGCCCTCCCCTTGCCCCTCTATTTATAGGGGAAGGAGGAAGGGGGCCGGCCCCCTATAGATGAGATCTAGAGGGGGGGGGGCAAGGGGAGGGGGCTTGCCCCCAAGCAAGGGGGGCGCCCATCTCTAGGGTTCTTCCCCAACCCTAGACGCATGGGCCCAAGGGGGGGATGCTCCCAGCCCTCCAGGGGCTGGTTCCCTGACCACTACGGCCCATGAGGCCCTCCGAGAGAGGTGGCCCCTCCCGGTGGACCCCTGGAACCCCTCCGGTGGCCCCGGTACAATACCGATAAGCCCCCAAACTTTTCTGGTGACCGTATGACAACTTCCCATATATAAATCTTCACCTCCGGACCATTCCGGAACTCCTCGTGACATCCGGGATCTCATCCGAGACTCCGAACAACATTCGGTAATCACTTACAAGTCTTCCTAATAACCCTAGCGTCACCGAACCTTAAGTGTGTAGACCCTACGGGTTCGGGAATCATGCAGACATGACCGAGACAGCTGTCTGGCCAATAACCAACAGCGGGATCTGGATACCCATGTTGGCTCCCACATGTTCCACGATGATCTCATCGGATGAACCACAATGTCAAGGATTCAAGCAATCCCGTATATAATTCCCTTTGTCAATGGGCACATTACTTGCCCGAGATTCGATCGTCGGCATCCCAATACCTCGTTCAATCTCGTTATCGGCAAGTCACTTTACTCGTACCGTAATGCATGATCCCGTGACCAACCACTTGGTCACATTGAGCTCATTATGATGATGCATTACCGAGTGGGCCCAAAGATACCTCCCCGTCATACGAAGTGACAAATCCCAGTCTCGATCCGTGTCAACCCAACAGACACTTTCAGAGATACCTGTAGTATACCTTTATAGTCACCCAGTTACGTTGTGACGTTTGGTACACCCAAAGCACTCCTACGGTATCCGGGAGTTACATGATCTCATGGTCTAAGGAAATGATACTTGACATTAGAAAAGCTCTAGCAAACGAACTACACAATCTTGTGCTATGCTTTGGATTGGGTCTTGTCCATCACATCATTCTCCCAATGATGTGATCCCGTTATCAATGACATCCAATGTCCATGGTCAGGAAACCGTAACCATCCATTGATCAACGAGCTAGTCGACTAGAGGCTCACTAGGGACATGTTGTGGTCTATGTATTCACACATGTATTGCGATTTCTGGATAACACAATTATAGCATGAACAATAGACAATTATCATGAACAAGGAAATATAATAATAACCATTTTATTATTGCCTCTAGGGCATATTGCCAACAGCAACGACGAGTACCACCACCCCGCACTGGCCGCTGGCGTCCAAGCGCCAAACCGCAAAAGATCGGACCCGAACGCGACTGCTCACTCAACCACTAGATCCTGCGCTCCCACAGTCGCTAATCCACGCTGCAAGCATGGACTCCAGCCATCGGTGTGTCGTACACGCCGCCGCCAAGATCCTCCCGCAGCGCCGCCGAACCCCACGGTAGTCCGACGCCACTTCACGCACAGGCCGTACCATGCCAGCCAGATCGCGTGTAGGGGAGAGATGCCCCGCCACCGCCCTTACCGGCCAGGCTTCACCCGGCAGCCCTGCTGGCGGTGGAGAGGGTGAGGGAGGCAGGGGAGAGACGCCCGATGGTGGCGACGGCTAGGGTTTCCCCCTGGCCGCCCACGGGGGCGGACGAGGGGGTTACGAGGTCGGTCTCGTGGATGCGTGTTCAATACTTGTTGGCAACATACCCTAGTGGCATTTGTTGTTGCAAAAGTAATATAAGTTGTTGATATGTTTTGTTATGTGCTAGAATGATTTTGCGCAGTGAGGGGAGACTAAGTTTCTATGCACACCTAGATTTAGTTCATACAGAAACAATCAGTAAACTGTAATGGTTGTATTCTTGAGACAAATCTGTAATGGTTGATTTATATGTCTTCCTTCTTTTGCGGAAGATCTATTTGTTTTCACTAGCCCCTCCTATCAAAAGAAACAATGGACAATCCTTTGATGGCCATGAAGCACCGGAATAAATCATAACTATCCTTGGGACAATCATACAAAGCCAGAAAATCTAACAATAGTAGGATGATTCATGACTATTCTTTGAAAAACAAATAGTGGATATAATAATTAAAATGTATATGGGACATTTCATATGAGACAAGTAAAATAGCAGAAAAATTATACACGTCTTTGAAAAATAAGTAAAAGCCATAGAATATACACAACATGAACACGCAAAAGTTCTTTCTCATCACGTGGTGTCATCTTAATGATGCTTTTCCACAATAGAGCCAGCACATTATTCATGCATGCAGATTCTTCCACCTCATGTTAATATCATCTCATTAATTGCTAACTGTGAAAGAAAATAACAAGATCCTCACTGGCGAGTTCGTTTTGACAAGAGCTTCAAAACAAGATCCTATCTTGTCATATTTTGACAAATTTTATTTTGTCCCTAATAGCTATTAGGTTATGTCACCGTGGTTGTCATGTTAGTAGTAAACATCTGCCACGACAATTGTGGGTAGTTAACATATAATAATTTGTATGCTTTTAGACATTGGAATGCTACACAAAGCTAGAGGGTGGTTATTCAACTATTAACAACAAATAAGACATTGTATCAACACACACAAGCATCAAGAAGCAAGTCTTACAATGGTATAATTGATCTTCACTAACCAGGTAATCAATTTAATATAACTAGATGATACCCCGCGCGTTGTTGTGGGAATCGGTTGTATTTGAAATTTAGCTAGATGGAATGTAAACATTTGGATTAATGATATGAGAAGTAAAACTAAAACTACATATAATTTATTGTATCCGAATATTTCATAGTTATAAGTACGTATTATTTTCTAGTGCATTGTTGCATGTAGAGGTTTTACGCATTGTAGGAACTTGAAGTATGTCTAGAGGGGGGGTGATTAGACTACTTGACCAATTAAAAACTTAACCTTTTCCCAATTTTAGAGTTTGGCAGATTTTAGCAATCTTTGGACAAGTCAAGCAATCATCACTCAAATCAAGCAAGCATGCAAAGAGTATATAGGCAGCGGAAATTAAAGCATGCAACTTGCAAGAAAGTAAAGGGAAGGGCTTGGAGGATTCAAACGCAATTGGAGACACGAATGTTTTTGTCGTGGTTCCGATAGGTGGTGCTATCGTACGTCCATGTTGATGGAGACTTCAACCCACGAAGGGTAATGGTTGCGCGAGTCCACGGAGGGCTCCACCCACGAAGGGTCCACGAAGAAGCAACGTTGTCTATACCACCATGGCCGTCGCCCACGAAGGACTTGCCTCACTAGCGGTAGATCTTCACGAAGTAGGCGATCTCCTTGCCCTTACAAACTCCTTGGTTCAACTCCACAATCTTGTTGGAGGCTCCCAAGTGACACCTAGCCAATCTAGGAGACACCACTCTCAAAGAAGTAACAAATGGTGCGTTGATGATGAACTCCTTGCTCTTGTGCTTCAAATGGTAGTCTCCCCAACACTCAACTCTCTCTCATAGGATTTGGATCTGGTGGAAAGAAGATTTGAGTGGAAAGCAACTTGGGGAAGGCTAGAGATCAAGATTCATATGGTAGGAATGGAATATCTGGGCCTCAACACATGAGTAGGTGGGTCTCTCTCAGAAACGGTAAGTTGGAAGTGTAGGTTTGTTCTGATGGCTCTCTCCACGAATGAAGAGGAGGTGGAGGGGTATATATAGCCTCCACACAAAATCTAATCGTTACACACAATTTACCAATCTCGGTGGGACCGAATCAACAAACTCGGTCAGACCGATTTAGTAAACCTAGTGACCGTTAGGGTTTTCGATGGGACCGACATGCAACTCGGTAGGACCGATATGGTTAGGGTTAGGGCATAACGTAATCTCGGTGAGACCGATTACACAAACTCGGTGAGACCGATTTTGGTAATTAGCTAACCAGAGAGTTGGTCAGGTAAACTCGGTGGGACCGATTTGCTCTTTTTGGTGAGACCAAAATGTTACAAAAAGGAAACAGAGAGTTTACATTGCAATCTCGGCGGGACCGATCGCTCACTTCGGTTAGACCGAAACGTTACGAAGGGAAACAGAGAGATTACAATCCCATCTCGGTGAGACCGAGATCCCTATCGGTAAGACCGATTTGCCTAGGGTTTGTGGCAGTGGCTATGACATATGAACTCGGTGGCGCCGGATAGAAAGAATCGGTGTGACCAATTTTGGCTTTAGGTTTAGGTCATATGAGGATGTGAGAAAGTAGTTGAGGGTATTTGGAGCATATCACTAAGCACTTGAAGCAAGAGGCTCATTAAGCAACACCTCATCCCTCCTTGATAGTATTGGCTTTTCCTATAGACTCAATGTGATCTTGGATCACTAAAATGTAAAATGAAGAGTCTTGAGCTTTTGAGCTTGAGCCAATCCTTTGTCCTTGATATTTTGAGGGGTCCACTTTCATCATCCATGCCATGCCATTCATTGAGCTTTCCTAAAATAATAGTCTTGGAATAGCATTAGCTCAATGAGCTATATGTTGTTATGAATTACCAAAACCACCTAGGGATAGTTGCACTTTCAATGTCCCCCTTTTTGGTAATTGATGACAACATATAGATCAAAGCTTCGACAAATGATAATAAGATTGAAAAACATCGTCGCTTTGAGAAGTATGTGATAAGCAAGAGCTTCCCCTAAATTTGTGCATAGTTTAGGATTTGCTTTGGACTGCAAATGCACAAGGAATTAGGCTCATGGGTTACTCTTCCATGTCACATACATCTTGGTGGAGCGCTCAAAATAATAAAGATTGAATACATGCACTCATCACCAAGCAAAGTGAATGATCATATAAGGATAGGTAAGATAATATCATCAAACAGACATAAGTGTGGCTTATGATCAAACACATGATCATCAATGTCTCACAGATAATAGCATAGTATCTCAAGCAATCAAAAGCAAACAAAGTTTAACCACCAAAGCAAGAGAGAACAAAAAGCAACACACTCTCTCTCTCAAAGCCTATGATCCATACATTTTTCTCCCCCTTTGGCAACAAGTTACCAAAAATTTCATAGAAAATTCATAGTGCTAGATCGACTCTCAGGCTTGATCTTCAGGTGGTGGTTTCTGGAGAACTCCAAGAATGAAGGCTTTAGTTGATGTAGATGGAGCTGGAGGAGTTGGTGCTGGAGCTGGTTGCCGTGGAGCTGTAGGAGCTGTTGCTGGTGCAGATGATGTGGCTCTGGTGTGTGTCACAGGCACGGCAGCTGACCTCTGAGCTCTAGACACCCTGGCAAATGCATCAGTGGTTGTCTTGCCCTTCCTCTCCTGCATGTCTTCCTGAAGCTGCTCTACAACTGAGTGAATCTCAGTTACTTTGACATCTAGATCATAGAATTTTTGTTCCATGATTCTTTCCAAGCTCTCCTGGTTTTGAGTTAGGGTGGCCAACCCCTTCTCAATCCTCGGTGTTGATGCTATCAAGTAACCAAGCTGCTCCTGCTTGTTCTTCAAAAAGTACTCAGATGCCTCCTCTTGAGTTGGCATCTTGGCAGCCTTCTCTTTCCTTGCCTTCTCCTTCTTCTCTTGAGCTTGCACCGATGATGGTTCATTCTCAGTCATGACAACCTGATTGTCCTCAAAGTCTGGATAAAGAGCAAAGTGTTCCTTATCCAGCAGATATTTGCCTGTGCCCATCTTTGAGTTAATCAACTCCTGAATCTGTGGGGCATATCCACAACTTCTTTTCTGGTCTGCTGCAGTCCTCTTAATGGTCTCAACCATAAGGCTCATGACCTTGAATTTCTGTGGCACATCAAATATATGCAGCAAGTTGATAGCATGCCCTCTAATCATGTTGTGGTCGCCTGACTTGGGCAAAAGAGTGTGCCTTAGGATCCACTTGATCATAGGCAGCCCTGACAGAAGAAAGTGGACTGATCCAAACGAGAAAGTCTCAAGAGCTTTGTATGGGATCTCCTTGTACATATGTGTCATAGTATTGTGTCCCATTTTCTTCTTGGCATAGACATCCAAGTCATCTTCACTCTCCTTGGGGGCATTGATTAGGCTAGCCCATTCTTCTATGGTTGACTGGTACCTCGTACCTTCTGACATCACACTATCCTGCCATCTGGATAGAAGTGTGCTGTGGAGTAGAATTGCATAATGAGTTCATCATTCCAGTTGGTGAGCTTCTGCCCAACAAAATCTGCAACTCCACAAGCTTCAAAACTGTCATACACTCCAAGATAGTGTTCTTCATTCTCCTTCATGTAGGTCCAGTCGACCCACCTCATATCACACACTATGGGCTTCTTGTCCAACAAGATTGTCTCATAGAAGTCCTGTTGTTCCTTTGTATGGAACCTGTAATCAACATCAATCCTTCTCCTGGTGGCATATGGATCTGTCATCCTCTATAGCCTCAACCCTGAGTCTCTCCTGATATTCATGTCCTCAGCCACAGGATGAGCATCATTGTGGTCTGGAATCTTGGGCTTTAGCTTTCTCAGGACTTGTCCTTCATCCTCTTCATCATTAGCAACTTCAGGCACTGGGGCCTTGTTCTTCTCAGCAGCTAGAATACTCCTGGTATTCCTCTTTGGTGCATTCTTGGGCTTGGGGGCAGCTTTGGGTGCTTCTTTGGGCTTTGATGTTGCAGCCCCTGATCTTATAGCATCACCCATCAGCTTTTGTGCCTTGGGTGCTGGTGCAGCAACCTCTTCTTCCTCTTCCATCATGGAAGGTTGCCCAACAACTCTAGCTATGGTCTTTTTGACCCTTTCTTTCCTTTTCTTTCCTTCAGCAGCAGCTGGATCTTTGGGATCAGGCTTTCCAGGTATTTGAGTTGATCCTCTGACCTTCAGCATAGGTGTCCTCTTGGCAGGGACCTTCCTGTTAAGTCCAGGCTTAGTGGTCTTTGCTGAGCCATACTCCTTTTTGAGCACTACCTTCTTGGAAGTAGCCTCATCTTCTTCTGCCATATAATCCTCATCCTTAGATTCTGAGGTTCTCTTCTTCCTTGTCCTGGTGACAGCTTTAGGTAGATTGCTTGGGGTGCTTCTGCTCCCTTCATCTGAGCTGCTAGAGGGACTAGTGCCCTCACTCATGTGCACCTGCTCTTCTGACTTGTTCTGACTATCACTTTGGTCTGACATGCTGCAAAATATTGACTGCTGACCATGTGAATAGTTATAGATGAGATAGAATGGATGAGCATCACAAAATGCAGAGATTTTTGCAAAAGAATGATTCAAAAAGTCAGTTTTAGTTTTCCACAGAAAGCATTTCGGATCAACCGATTTTCAAACTCAGTGATACCGAAGCAGTTTTGGAACCTAAACTGGTGAACTCGGTGGGACCGAGTCACAGTTCGGTGGCACCGAGACTGCTAGGGTTTCACAAAGTTCTAAAATCAGTCACACCGATTTGTAATTCTTGGTCAGACCGAGATTTACTAGTGCAATGGCGTTAGCCAAATCGGTGGGACCGAGTTTTTCAACTCGGTGGGTTCGAGATGGTTTCGGCGGAAACCTAACCCTAAATTCTCAAATCGCATCTATTCTAAGGATCATATTGACTAGATAGGAGTGTTTCAATCGTGGCAAGATACATGATGAACACAATGTGCTAGGAATCAGACGAAGATAGCACTGTGATCGACTCCATACCCTAGCTCGGCGATGAACTCGCTACGACGGCAACGGCGGGGGTGAAATCCGTTGACGGCAGTGGAGACCAGCGACAGGAGGCGGCTGGCGACGAGGAGACGATCCGGAGACCCTGGAGGCAGAGCGAGCAATGCGCGGGCGAAGGGTTTGGAGAAATTTCCAAATTTTTGCCTGTGAATATATATAGCCCGACCCTGTCGGTGTGACCGAGTGGAACAACTCGGTGGCACCGAGATTGAAAACCTAGATCGACTTAGTGATCTCGGTGGGACCAAAATGGAGGAATCGGTCAGACCAAGAATCACAAAGAAGTTTTGGAAGTTTAAGTCTGTGACGAATCAGGGACTCCGAGTGCTCCTCACACAGAGTGGTTCGAATCTGACTTGATCAAATTTTGTGATGTAGCATGAATAGAGTTTGAGACGAGAAAAGCATAGATAGCTAGAGAAGGTTCTTAGGCATTCTTGTCCATCCACTTGGCAACAGGAAAAAGAATCCAAACAATCAAAGCAACAAGTGGATGTCCTCGAATGAGTAAAATATGCAACAAACATGCTCACACAATAGAATGGCAAATGAAATATGTGGCAAATAATGCACAACCAATTCTAGCATCTATCAAACAATTGGCGATGACTAGGTCATCTATATATGAGTATATTGACTTAGGAGTCAAATGAGAACATTTGATCATAGGTCATACTCATCGTTTAAGCTCAACTGGGGTTACCACTTTTACATAATGCATTGATGTGTTCACACCATTAGAGTTGCTTTGACTCAATTCTTAGAGTTAAGCTCCCCCTAGATGTGAGATCCCTTTTTAGAGGGATGAAATAACCTCGGGTTTTGTCGATGATGACTTCATGTAGGTGTTGAAGATGTGGATACTCAATGTTGATGTAGATCATTTGGAGCAATCCTTTGGAGTGAGTTGCACTTTCAACATACCTACATGGGTTAGTCCCACAAGGAACAAACAAGAATATCCATAGGCATAGAGTGATGCACACACAAGATGATGTCCATGAAATCATTAGGTTACCTTGTCCCTTGCCTTACCAACATGAGGGTTTGTGACTCCTTGAACTAGTTCAAGATGTGGAAGTTGATTGCACTTGCCCTTGCCATAATGATATGAGTGAAGAGTGTTGGCGGAGTCACCCTCAAGAACTTTCTAGTTCTTCTTCTTTGGGATCCACATCATCTTGATGGGAATCCTTGGAGTTGTAGTTGTACTTGATGAAGTAGAACTTGACGTAGTCTTGGGAACCCACTTGACCAAGGCCTTGGGTGCTTCTTCAAATGCATCAATCTCCTTTTGAAGCTTGTCCTTGCCTTTTTTCTTGTGGTCTTGTGGTGGAAGATCATCTTGAGCTTGTGTTCCCTTGAAGGAAGTGGGATCATACTTCTCTTGTTGAGGAACAAACTTCGTCTTGGGGTATTGATCTTCTTCCCACTCAACTCCATTGGCATTGAACTTTCGTTCAAAACCAACACCATGATTCTTCTGGTGCCTTCCTTGCTTGCGTACAATTTCCTCGAATTGCTTACTCCCGGCAAGGCTCTTGTAAACACCTTTCTCTATAATTCCCTTCAATAGGCTATTTTGTTGCTCAAGTGTAACTTGGCTAAGAGAGTCATTAGTGGAATCAAGAGAACTACTAGAAGCAACAATATTGGATTTGGCATAATTATTGTTACTACTAGAGGAAGAATCTTTCTTGTTCTTGTTACTTGACTTGACTTGAGGCATGTAAGTGGATAAGAGTAAACGCTTGGCAATGTAAGAATAACTTTTCTTACGGAGATCATCATTGATTGCTTTCAAGAACTCATGTTCTAGCTCAAGATTGAGCTTTTCAAAGCGTAACTTCTCATGAGCGCTTAAAAGATCTTGATGATATTCGAAGATAGTTTCATGAGCTAACTTAAGAGTGTTTAGTTCCGTAGTTAGAAGCTTAATCTTCTCCTTATCATTGTCATTTGTTTTATCTTGATTAGCATGATTAATTGACGTTTCATCATAGTATTCATCACTAGAGTTGTCAACAAGTAAATCATCATCACCTAGCAAGTCATCTTCATCACTATTGAAATCAACATACTCAGGATGTGTTACCTTTGGACCTTTGTCCATGAAGCATCTTCCAATTCCTTCATTTGGTGAGTCAAATATGTTGTAGGAGTTGGTTGAAACAAGTGCTAGACTGGCAACACCTTCATCTTGAGTATATTCAGAGTCGGAGTGATAGCTTCTCTCGGAGTGATGGTCGGAGTCAGAGCCGGATACCCATTCACCAACATGAGCTTGATGTCTTCGTTTTGTGTAGCTCCTTGATGACTTGTCCTTCCTTTCCGAATCCTTGCTTCTCCGTGAGGGTCTTCGTTCATAACGATCACCTCTACTCCTCCTCTCTCTTGGTGGTGATTGTTCTCTTTTGCTTCTTCTTTTTGGAGAATCTTCTCATCTTTTGTAGGGTGTCGTACACTCATTGGAGTAGTGTCCGGGTCTCCCACAATTGTAGCAATTGCGCTCTCGACTAGAAGACCTTTTGTCATTGTATGACCTTGGCTTGGAGCTTCTTTCTTTGCTTCTACTCTTGTAGAATTTGTTGAAGTTCTTCACCATTAAGCTCAATTCTTCATTGAAGGTTTGTTTCTCACTTGATGATGTCGGGGCTTCACATGAGGCTTTGTAAGCACCACTTGACTTGTTGTGAAGTTCTTCCTTATCCTTGAGTGACATCTCATGAGCAACAATTCTTCCAATGACTTCCGTTGGCTTGAGATCTTTGTAGTTTGGCATCATTTGGATCAATGTGCACATGGTATCATACTTTCCATCCAATGCTCTTAGGATATCTTGATGATGAATCTTTCGGTCATCTCTTCACTCCCTAAGCCGACAATCTCATTTGTGATAAGAGCAAGCCTAGAGTACATTTCAGCGACACCTTCACCATCCTTCATCTTGAACTTGTCAAGCTGACTTTGGAGCACATCCAGCTTGGATTCCTTGACGGAGTCAGTACCTTCATGCATATCAATCAAAGTATCCCAAATTTCCTTTGCATTCTCAAAACGGCTGATTTTGTTGAATTCTTTGGGGCACAACATTGAAGATTATATCACAAGCTTGAGCGTTGTATTGCAACATCTTCAATTCTTCCGCATTAGCTTCACGGTTCGGCTCTCTCCCATCAAAGAATTCACCTTGCAAGCCAATACAAATAATAGCCCAAACGGCGGGGTTATGTCCGAGAATATGCATTTTCATCTTATGTTTCCAACTAGCAAAATTAGTGCCATCAAAGTAAGGACCTCTATGGTGATAATTTCCCTCGCTAGACGCCATACTCTCCTAGGTTGTGAAACCAAGGCTATGACCACCAAAAGCTATGGGAATCAAAGCA
>NC_041391.1:148995663-149035172 GCF_002162155.2 Triticum dicoccoides
GATTAGACTACTTGACCAATTTAAAACTTAACCTTTTCCCAATTTTAGAGTTTGGCAGATTTTAGCAATCTTTGGACAAGTCAAGCAATCATCACTCAAATCAAGCAAGCATGCAAAGAGTATATAGGCAACGGAAATTAAAGCATGCAACTTGCAAGAAAGTAAAGGGAAGGGCTTGGAGGATTCAAACGCAATTGGAGACATGGATGTTTTTGTCATGGTTCCGATAGGTGGTGCTATCGTACATCCACGTTGATGGAGACTTCAACCCACGAAGGGTAACGGCTGCGCGAGTCCATGGAGGGCTCCACCCACGAAGGGTCCACAAAGAAGCAACCTTGTCTATCCCACCATGGCCGTCGCCCATGAAGGACTTGCCTCACTAGCGGTAGATCTTCACGAAGTAGGTGTGACACTCCAAAATTTTAATTTGGTTTTTATCAAAAACTTTGTGGCTTTTGAAAAGAGACCATTTTTTTCCAGAAAAACCTTCCTCTAAAAAAACTTCCTTTGCTTTGACAAGGATTTTATTTTTTCAAACTTTGGTGTTTGATCTTTTGAAACTTCTTCTCTGTTGGTTCCCTCTCAAATTTATTTTGAGAGTTTAATCTTTTTCTTTTAAAAAGAAACTCTATGAAAAACTTGGGATTTTCATATCTTGGAAACCACCCATGACTTGGCATTTTTGCCCATGTGGTAAAACCCCTCCAAAACCTCCCCTCCTCCTTGTAATCAACCTAAGTTCTCTGTCCCAACTAATCCAAGCAAGTTTTGGATTTTATTCTATTTATTTTTCCCCTCAAATCATTTCTGAAAATTATTTGGAGCCTGAGTGATTTTCAAAGCAAGTACCCTTTTGCATTTGAGTTTTGACCTCAAACCAACTCTCCTGGATAGTCCTTTGTACCCACAACCCAGAACCATCTTGATCCACTCCTCCTCTTTTCAAATTTTTCAAAATTCAGTCTCTGCAAGTTTGGACCAGATTTGCCAAATTTGATGAAATTCATATCTACACTGCTCCAAAAATTCCACCAAAATCCAGGCAGCCTATTTGAGCAATGAGAAGCCACTCCACCAAAAATCAGCTCAAGGAAAAATCCCCAGAGGCCAAAAACATTCTGTCGAACACCTGAGCTGCACTGTTCCTTTGCAAATTCAGAAAGTTCAGAGATTCAGTCGTTTTCCCTTCGTCAGACTCGGTCACGCGGCCACAGTGCGCCCTGGCGCGTTGCACGCAGCCTCTTCTCCCTGGCCAGCACCCCGCACACATGCTTGGCCGATTCCTGGCGTCGGTAGCAACGAGCCTCGCCGGCGTTGGAAGCTTCTGCGGTGGCTGCACCTTCCCGTGGCGGCCAACAAGGGCCCGAGCCCTCTCGCCACGCCACCCGGCGCCGCCCAACACCCCCTGGATCTCCGCGTGTCCCTGCCATGCCAGCGCACGCCCGTGGCACCGTCGCCGTGGCCCGGCAAGCACGGAACGTGCTCCCTGCCGCCGACGGGCCGCGCCACCCCCGTTCCGTCGAGCTCGCCCATAGCACCCAATCCCAGCCCGTTTAGCACCTAAATGGAACCGGTGGACCTCAACGGCGATGCCCAAGCCCCTAATCCCACTGCCCGACCACGGCACCGCCGTAATCACTCGCCGAAGACCCCCGTTCACGGCAACCGCCTCGGGCCGCCTATAAAAAGGGCCCCCGAGCTCACCCTGGTGCACGCATCATCACCACTCCTCACCAACGCCACGCCAGGCCACTAAGAGGACCTCGAGGAGGTCTCCTCCCCCAACTCCGGCCGCCCCGATCCGCCTCGGCCTCCACCATGATTCGCTCCGGTGAGGCCATCTCCGGCGCCCAAACCCCGTCCGTTACTCCCTCTAGCTACCAGGAGCCTAACCCCCTCCTCAATTTGATCTCTGCAGCCCTCTTCGATGAGTCCCTCGACCACCCGAGCCGCCGTCCGCCGGAGCAAAGATCGCCATCGACGTGGTACTCGCCGGCGACCACCACCACCACCAACCGACGCGGAATGGTGCCCTGAGCATGGAGGTACCCTCCGATCCCCCTGCCTCGCCGTGGATCGCCGCCGGCGACCACCGCGGCTCTTGGGCGCCGACGAGCTTCATTTCCCTCTTTTTGAAAGTTCAAACCTGACGAGTGGGACCCCACCGTCAGCCTCTCTGCCCTCTCTATTGAATCGTTTTCTGGAAGCGCCTTCGGGCAAAATGCGTTTTCCCTTTGGGCTGGCGTAGTTTCTGCAGAAGCGTTTCTGTTTTTATAAGCTAGCCCCTGGAAACTTTCTGTTTCATTACAGATGAGTCCCTGGGCAAAAACCTTTATAACTTTTAAACAGAAAAGTATTTTTGATTGATTCTTTTTTTGTTCTCTTTAAAATCTTGTCTAGTTTTTTATCAGATTTATTTGAAAAATATTTGGAATACTTTTTGTGCACCCCTTGGTAGTTACGATAGCGCATATATTTTCTTTATACCGTAGATACCGAAGGAGGTGACGGAGCCGCGAACTTCACCGAGCTAGGCTCCGACTACTCTGAACCAGGCAAGCATGTTTGAACTTTTGATATGATGAGTGTCTTGGCATGTTTTGCATTTAGTTAGTTTCATGGCATGTTGAGAAGCATATCGATGAACGTTATTTTATGCAATATTGAGGTAAGTGAGCTCGATGATCCATAAGTGGATGGATGTGAGTATGAATGGCCATGTGTTGGCATGAGGATGGGTAAGATGGCAGTGTCGTAGCATGCCAGTCTTATGCCAGACTATGTGACTTCAGTGTCAAACCGTATCGGTCCAGTTCCTCTCATTTCCTTCCCTGTACTACCACATGTTTTCCGCAAGGAATATGGTTTAGTAAGTTGCAAACCGCTTTCCTGGTACACACCAAAAAGGAGAGGCCGTGATGATGGTTCCATGGCCCTGGATTAAAGCCAGTCATCCGGTCAGGGGGCATGGGTGTTTCCGGTTGGGACCGAGAGGGGGGCACCCCTTAGAGCGCGCGTATATAAATTTGATCCCATGCTATTCGAGATTGTGATCTCCCCGTCTCAAAAGTTTTTCTTGGACGATGTCTAGGGTGATTCCTAGCATCGAGAGGTAGGATGGGTGTGTACTGGTTAGCCGTGTTTTCTTCCAAAATACCGTAAACGGAACTAGTCCTTCGTGACTACGGAAATCCGTTGGCTGTGGGAAAAATTTTGTACAAACTCTGCAGAGTCATATATTCCTCCAAATCATCTATTCCCTGTCCTAGATCGAATTATCTTATCCTAATCAAATGTCAGTTTTGATGGCAGAGGCTCCGGTGATTCCATGAGTGGTAATTCCGGTTAAATGATTATTCCTGTGGATGGACTAACCCATTTATTCTCATGAATCAAATGTTTATTATGAGTATTATTTACTTGTGAATAAAAGCCCTTTCTGCGATGTCACTCAGACGTCCGACTGTGACATTGTTGTATTTTACTTTATTTTCAAGCCCTTTCTGTGATGTCGCCCCGACGTCCGACTGTGGCATTTCTTTTCAAAGCCCTTTCTGTGATGTTGCCCCGACGTCCGACTGTGGCATTTCTTTTAAAGCCCTTTCTGTGATGTCGCCCCGACGTCCGACTGTGGCATTTCTTTTAAAGCCCTTTTTGTGATGTCGCCCCGACGTCCGACTGTGGTATTTCTTTTAAAGCCCTTTATGTGGTGTCGCTAAGACGCCCGACTGTGGCATCATTTCCTTACATTTATTTGTTCACCTTTCGAGGCGTCGCTTCAGACACCCGATCGGTAGTTATTATGTTTTGTTGGGATTTTAGGCGGACTACCGCCGTTTCCCTTTTTACTTACCTTGTTATGCTAATTTTTTTTGAATGTACATTGGTGAATTATTCATGACGCATCCATGCATGCATTTGTTATATCTTACGTCCGAACTGTCTTGCGAGTACTTTCAAAGTACTCACTGGCTTGTTGATTTGGCCAGATGCTGACGAAGGCGATCTCATGGATGAAGAGTTTGATAGCGAGTCCGACACCTAGAGGAGTCCCAGTCAGTCTCGTGCGACCCTGGATTTGGTCACTATTTTATATCCGCTTCCGCTACCAAATAAATTCATCGAGCCTCACCTCGACGCTCGATGAGATGACAGACTTAGAGTCTTGTATTTCTCTCCCCGCTGTGTTTCTCCACCACCGCCCTATCCTCGAGTCAGTAGTATGCCTCCACACCACTGTGTCAGGTCCGCCATTATGTATAATTATTGGTGTGCTTGTAATAATTTGGTTGAGCAACCGTAGTTCGACCCTGTAATATATTTTATGCTACTGGCTTATTGTATCAAGAATTTGTCTACCAGTGAGGAGGATTTCTCTCATACTGGACTCAAAAGATTGGTTTCCCAATAAATATTTTTATTGGAAAACCGGTCGTGACAAGCTTGGTATCAGAGCCAGGCTGACTGTAGGAAGCCACTAGGTGCGATCGCTAATTGGTTATTAGCATGATAGAGATAATTTATATTTTTTTTGCAATTGTAGTCATTTTCTGTCAGTCAGCATAAATTTATGATCTGACCATGCAGAATTTTTGCCTACTTTTGTAGATGGCCGACAACAGCTGCGAGTCTTAGACCTTCGCCAACGTGCCCGATGGGTTCGTCAAGCTTCTTTCCTTCATCGTTCAGGTCGCGATGGGGCCATCTGTGCGCCCAGTCTTCATACTCTTCCAGCACCGAGTCAACGTCAGTCTGACCATGCACCAGGCCGCGGTGCAGTTCAAGGGAGGGCGTGGTGAGTTACGCCGCTTCCGGTTCGTGGGAAGAGCCATGCCTACGGAGAGGCATGCTATGCAGATGGCAGCCCGCGAGGCGATAGCTCGTCTCAGGGATGTCCTCCCCGTGATGAAGACTCGTCGTTCCCGTTATCTTCCGTGCCATGTGCCTTACACCTGTCACTACGCATACTCCTGCCCCAGAGGAGAACGAGACGAGGCTTTTGAGATGCTCATTGAGTATCTCCGGGCCCGGGAGGCAGCCTTCGACAACCTGGTAGACGACTTCGTAGCTACCCGCATGGACTCAGTCCATGGCTGTGCTGCCAACAGGAGGGAGCTCCTACCCATCGCACCGCCACTGACTTTGGTCTCGTCCTCAGCATCTTATACGCCTACTCGTCGCCTGCCTTCTACCGAAGAATTCAACCAAGTCATTGCGCCCACTCCAGCGCGCACTACACCACCCTTCGCGCCCACTCCTGTACGTGTTGCTCCGCCCCTGGCATCCGCTCCGTCCACTCTGCGCAACACTGCACGTATGGAGCCCATTAGCGAGGAGGAAGTCGAGTCCCCAACCTCGCTACGCCTCGCCCTCGGCAGGGCAAAGGAGGTCGTCAACATCTCTGCCTGAGTACGCCTAGCTGCCATGTAATGTACTGCTTTGTAAGATATGTACATAGGTTGTGAGAAGTAGCCTGTTTGCGCATCATGTAGGATCTGGAGAAGTGCACTAGCCTAAATAACATGTCAGGATTATGTATGCATATCCTGAGTGATGTATTTTATAATTACCACCCGCGTGTAAGATATGTAATGAGCAGTCTTTCTCCGTGCGCAAGTCGATTTGTTTTTCTTAAGTAAGCTTGGTTATTTAATTGTATTTGCCAGCTTTATGCATTTTATGGATTTGTTTTTGCGACTCTTTCCGCTTTTCTTATGGGTTTTACAAATATATCCCCAGAGTGAAAAATGTCTCGTCCTTGGACTCGCTCCATGCCAACTCCACCAGAGGAAAATTATGATGCACAACCCAGCAACGAGTTCACTTAGGGACAGTCAAGCCAACAGGGCAGTGAATCGGCACTTTCACAAATGTGCCGCCTTTATGAGCAGAGTCAGCAACAACATCGTGAAATGATGAACCAAGTCATCAACATGGGAAATCACCATGGACAGTATCAGCAGCATTCCAAGTTATCTGAGCTACAGAAGACACGTCCTCAAACATTTTCTCACACTGACAAACCTCTTGAAGCCGAGGACTGGCTTCGAGATATGGAGAGAAAATTAATTATTGCAAAATGTTCAGACCCCGAAAAGGTATTGTATGCTCCGCACTATCTCACAGGAGCAGCCACATCGTGGTGGGAGAATTTTCTGCACATGCATCCCAACGAAAATGACATAACCTGGGATGATTTCAAGGAAGGTTTCCGTGGTGCACACATTCCTAAGAGTATTATGAAAATCAAGAAGAGAGAGTTCGATGACCTCAAACAAAGGAACATGACAGTGTCAGATTACAACAGTCAATTTACTCTATTGTCCCGCTACGCCAATGAAGAGCGTATGACTGAAATCAAGAAGATGGAGAAATTTCTTGACGGTCTGGCGCCCGCGCTTAAATGCCAACTGGTCGTGCACACTTTTCCTGATTTTAAAACACTGGTGGACAAAGCCATTACTCTGGAAAATGAGAGACGCAGTCTGGAAGACATCCGCAAGCGAAAAAGGGACCAGACTAACCATGCTCGCAATCACCGAAGCAGGACAGATTTTCAAAAGGGTGGGACACACAAATCCTCATCGAACGTCTCACGCCCAATCAAGAATTTTCGTGCGAGGGACAAGGAATTCACCTATCGCCCCGGCGTTACTTGTTACGCTTGTGGAGAAGAAGGGCACTATGCCAAACAGTGCCCCAAGCCAAGGAACTCAACCCCAAAGCCGAACAATGGCGGCAACAATTCCGCGCCCAAGCGAAACAATTTCAATCCCAACAATAACCACAGGAAGGGTCATCTGAATCACGTAACCAAAGAGGAGGCACAAAATGCTCTGGATATCGTACTCGGTACGTTTCCTGTCAACACAATACCTGCAATGGTTTTGTTTGATTCTGGAGCTTCTCACTCTTTCATTTCGAAAATTTTTTGCTTTGCAAAATAATTTTTCGATGCTTCCTTTGGAGAAATCCATGATCATCAAGTCCCCTGGGATTCAGCAAGTTACTCAGAATTACTGTCAGAATGTGGTCATTGAGTTCGAAGGATTGGAGTTTCACGCAAATCTTATTGTGTTGGAAAATAAAGGACTGGATGTCATCCTAGGGATGGATTGGCTAACCACCAATAAGGGTTTTATCGACTGTTTCAACAGGACCGTAATTCTCACACACCACCAAGGGAAGACAATAAGAGTATCAGCCAAGGAAGGAAAAATACCCCGGCAACCTAGATTAAATAAGGTGGACGTTTCTGAGCTAAACAAGGTTCCAGTAGTGTGTGAATTTCCAGATGTATTCCCTGAAGAGCTACCAGGCATGCCACCAGACCGAGAAATAGAATTCCGCATTGAGCTAGCACCAGGAACCACCCCCATATACAAGAAACCATACAGAATGGCACCATCCGAGTTGATCGAGTTGAAGAAACAAATAAAGGAATTACTGGACAAGGGATACATTCGAGCCAGCTCCTCACCTTGGGGATCACCAATTTTATTTGCCAAGAAGAAGGATGGAACGTTGAGATTGTGTATTGACTATCGAGCACTTAACATGGTCACAGTCAAAAACAAATACCCGATGCCAAGGATAAACGATTTGTTTGATCAACTCGCTCAGGCCAAGGTATTCTCAAAAATTGACTTAAGGTCAGGATACCATCAATTGAAGGTACGAACGGAAGATATCCCCAAAACAGCCTTCACCTCCAGATATGGACTGTACGAGTTCACAGTAATGCCATTTGGATTAACTAACGCCCTAGCATATTTTGTTCACCTCATGAACAAAGTATTTATGAAGTTTATGGACAAGTTCGTCGTGGTATTCATCAACGATATTCTAGTATACTCCAAGACACCAGAAGAGCACGTAGAACATCTCAGGATTGTGCTAGGAGAGCTAAGAAAACACCAATTGTATGCCAAGTTCAGCAAGTGCGAATTTTGGCTAAGACAAGTAGGCTTTCTAGGCCACGTACTGACCCAAGACGGTATCGCAGTGGACCCAGAGAAAGTCAAGGCAGTACTTGGCTGGAAGTCACCAGCCAGCGTAACAGACATAGGGAGTTTCTTGGGAATGGCAGGATATTACCGCAGATTTATTGAAGGATTTTCCACCATAGCCAAGCCTATGACACAATTGCTCAAGAAAGATAAGAAATTTGAATGGACAGAAGCCTGCGAGAAAAGTTTCCAAGAGCTAAAGCGGAAGTTAACGATAGCACCGGTATTAATTGTACCCGACATACACAAGAATTTTGAAGTATATTGTGACGCGTCCAGGAAGGGTCTCGGATGCGTGTTGATGCAGGAAGGCAAGGTTGTCGCCTACGCTTCAAGGCAACTTCGCAAGCATGAGGAAAATTATCCCACTCATGACTTAGAAATGGCAGCAGTTATTCATGCACTCAAGGAATGGAGGCATTTCTTACTTGGGAATCGATGTGAAATATATACGGGTCACAAAAGTCTCAAATATATTTTCACACAGCCAGAACTAAACTTACGGCAACGACGTTGGTTGGAATTGGTAAAGGATTATGATGTTGGTATCCATTACCATCCAGGAAAAGCAAATGTAGTGGCCGATGCTCTTAGTCGGAATCCCAGCTCCGACGAAAACAATCTGCACAGCTTGAGGCCCGAATTCCAACAAGAATTTGCCAAGCTCAACTTGATAATGGTAGCAGAAGGCACCATATCAAACTTGGAAATACAACCCGACCTTGTGGAGAAAATCAAAGAAGCTCAGCCCAGTCACACCAGCATCGAAGGCATCAAAAGAAAGTTGAGTATGGGCAAGGCCTCGGAATTCGTCATAGACAATGAAGGAATATTATGGTACGGAGAAAGGCTCTGCGTGCCAAACATAGAAGACCTTAAACATCAAATTTTAGCTGAAGCACACACCACTCCATATTCAATCCACCCTGGAGGAACCAAAATGTATAAGGATATTCAGGAAAGATTTTGGTGGCACGGTATGAAGAGGGACATAGCCACCTTCATTGCATGTTGCGACTCATGTCAACGCATAAAAGCTGAGCATCAGAGACCAGCCGGACTACTGCAACCTAACAAAATACCTGAGTGGAAATGGGATGAAATAGGGATGGATTTTATTGTCGGACTACCTCGGTGACGACACGGGAATGATGCCATATGGGTCATCACCGATAGATTAACCAAAGTGGCACACTTTATTCCAATAAAGACGACCCACACCACTCAGAGGCTTGCCAGGATTTATCTTTCCTGCATAGTTTGTCTGCATGGAGTCCCGAAGACTATAATATCCGACAGAGGCACTCAGTTCGTCTCGAGATTTTGGGAGCATTTACAACAGGCTCTGGGAACCCAACTAGCCTTCAGTACCGCATACCACCCACAAACTGATGGACAAACAGAACGCGTAAACCAGGTTTTAGAAGACATGCTGAGAGCATGTGTCCTCACATATGGAGCCAGTTGGGAAGAAAGCCTGCCATACGCCGAGTTCGCGTATAACAATAGCTACCAGGCCAGCCTACAAATGGCACCATTTGAGGCTTTATACGGACGGAGATGTCGTACCCCGTTAAATTGGTCAGAGACCGGAGACAGCCACATCTTCGGACCAGACATGCTCAGAGAAGCCGAGGAAAAGGTCAAGCTAATCAGAGACTGACTTAAGACCGCTCAAAGTCGACAGAAGAGTTATTATGATCAGAAACATCGTAGGGTCAGCTTCGAACCCGATGAGTTCGTATACTTGAGAGTATCCCCTATGAGAGGACTGCAACGGTTTAAGATTAAAGGAAAGTTAGCACCAAGATTCATTGGACCATTCTGCATAGTGGCACGAAGAGGCACTGTAGCCTACCAGCTAGACTTACCCGAGGAATTATCCGATGTCCACGACGTGTTCCATGTCTCGCAATTGAGGAAGTGCGTAAGCAACCCAGAGAAACAAGTATCCCATGAAAACATTGACGTGCAGCCAGACCTCACATATCGGGAACGTCCCGTAAGAATATTAGAGGAGTCTGAAAGGAGGACCCGACAGAAGACCATCAAGTTTTTCAAAGTCCAATGGAGCAATCACAACGACAGTGAAGCAACTTGGGAAAGCGAGGATTTTCTTCGGGCAGAGCATCCACACTTATTTAGGGATCAGCTGAAATCTCGGGGACGAGATTTTTCCTAAGGGGGTAGGTGTTGTGACACTCCAAAATTTTAATTTGGTTTTTATTAAAAACTTTGTGGCTTTTGAAAAGAGACCATTTATTTTTTTCAGAAAAACCTTCCTCTTAAAAAACTTCCTTTGCTTTGGCAAGGATTTTATTTTTTCAAACTTTGGTGTTTGATCTTTCGAAACTTCTTCTCTGTTGGTTCCCTCTCAAATTTATTTTGAGAGTTTAATCTTTTTCTTTTAAAAAGAAACTCTATGAAAAACTTGGGATTTTCATATCTTGGAAACCACCCATGACTTGGCATTTTTGCCCATGTGGTAAAACCCCTCCAAAACCTCCCCTCCTCCTTGTAATCAACCTAAGTTCTCTGTCCCAACTAATCCAAGCAAGTTTTAGATTTTATTCTATTTATTTTTCCCCTCAAATCATTTCTGAAAATTATTTGGAGCCTGAGTGATTTTCAAAGCAAGTACCCTTTTGCATTTGAGTTTTGACCTCAAACCAACTCTCCTGGATAGTCCTTTGTACCGACAACCCAGAACCATCTTGATCCACTCCTCCTCTTTTCAAATTTTTCAAAATTCAGTCTCTGCAAGTTTGGACCAGATTTGCCAAATTTGATGAAATTCATATCTACACTGCTCCAAAAATTCCACCAAAATCCAGGCAGCCTATTTGAGCAATGAGAAGCCACTCCACCAAAAATCAGCTCAAGGAAAAATCCCCAGAGGCCAAAAACATTCTGTCGAACACCTGAGCTGCACTGTTCCTTTGCAAATTCAGAAAGTTCAGAGATTCAGTCGTTTTCCCTTCGTCAGACTCGGTCACGCGGCCACAGTGCGCCCTAGCGCGTTGCACGCAGCCTCTTCTCCCTGGCCAGCACCCCGCACGCACGCTTGGCCGATTCCTGGCGTCGGTAGCAATGAGCTTCGCCGACGTTGGAAGCTTCTGCGGTGGCTGCACCTTCCCGTGGCGGCCAACAAGGGCCCGAGCCCTCTCGCCATGCCACCCGGCGCCGCCCAACACCCCCTGGCTCTCCGCGTGTCCCTGCCATGCCAGCGCACGCCCGTGGCACCGTCGCCGTGGCCCGGCAAGCACGGAATGTGCTCCCTGCCGCTGACGGGCCGCGCCACCCCCGTTCCGTCGAGCTCGCCCATAGCACCAAATCCCAGCCCGTTTAGCACCTAAATGGAACCGGTGGACCTCAACGGCGATGCCCAAGCCCCTAATCCCACTGCCCAACCACGGCACCGCCGTAATCACTCGCCGGAGACCCCCGTTCATGGCAACCGCCTTGGGCCACCTATAAAAAGGGCCCCCGAGCTCACCCTCGTGCATGCATCATCACCACTCCTCACCAACGCCACGCCAGGCCACTAGGAGGACCTCGAGGAGGTCTCCTCCCCCAACTCCGGCCGCCCCGATCCGCCTCGGCCTCCACCACGATTCGCTCCGGTGAGGCCATCTCCGGCGCCCAAACCCCGTCCGTTACTCGCTCTAGCTACCAGGAGCCTAACCCCCTCCTCAATTTGATCTCTACAGCCCTCTCCGACGAGTCCCTCGACCACCCGAGCCGCCGTCCGCCGGAGCAAAGCTCGCCGTCGACGTGGTACTCGCCGGCGACCACCACCACCACCAACCGACGCGGAATGGCGCCCTGAGCACGAAGGTACCCTCCGATCCCCCTGCCTCGCCGTGGATCGCCGCCGGCGACCACCGCGGCTCTCGGGCACCGACGAGCTTCGTTTCCCTCTTTTTGAAAGTTCAAACCTGACGAGTGGGACCCCACCGTCAGCCTCTCTGCCCTCTCTATTGAATCATTTTCTGGAAGCGCCTTCGGGAAAAATGCGTTTTCCCTTTGGGCTGGCGTAGTTTCTGCCGAAGCGTTTTTGTTTTTATAAGCTAGCCCCTGGAAACTTTCTGTTTCATTACAGATGAGTCCCTGGGCAAAAACCTTTATAACTTTTAAACAGAAAAGTATTTTTGATTGATTCTTTTTCTGTTCTCTTTAAAATTTTGTCTAGTTTTTTATCAGATTTATTTGAAAAATATTTGGAATACTTTTTGTGCACCCCTTGGTAGTTACGATAGCGCATATATTTTCTTTATACCGTAGATACCGAAGGAGGTGACGGAGCCGCGAACTTCACTGAGCTAGGCTCCGACTACTCTGAACCAGGCAAGCATGTTTGAACTTTTGATACGATGAGTGTCTTGGCATGTTTTGCATTTAGTTAGTTTCATGGCATGTTGAGAAGCATATCGATGAACGTTATTTTATGCAATATTGAGGTAAGTGAGCTCGATGATCCATAAGTGGATGGATGTGAGTATGAATGGCCATGTGTTGGCATGAGGATGGGTAAGATGGCAGTGTCGTAGCATGCCAGTCTTATGCCAGACTATGTGACTTCAGTGTCAAACCGTATCGGTCCAGTTCCTCTCATTTCCTTCCCTGTACTACCACATGTTTTCCGTAAGGAATATGGTTTAGTAAGTTGCAAACCGCTTTCCTGGTACACACCAAAAAGGAGAGGCCGTGATGATGGTTCCATGGCCCTGGATTAAAGCCAGTCATCCGGTCAGGGGGCATGGGTGTTTCTGGTTGGGACCGAGAGGGGGGTACCCCTTAGAGCGCGCGTATATAAATTTGATCCCATGCTATTCGAGATTGTGATCTCCCCGTATCAAAAGTTTTTCTTGGACGATTTCTAGGGTGATTCCTAGCATCGAGAGGTAGGATGGGTGTGTACTAGTTAGCTGTGTTTTCTTCCGAAATACCGTAAACGGAACTAGTCCTTCGTGACTACGGAAATCCGTTGGCTGTGGGAAAAATTTTGTACAAACTCTGCAGAGTCATATATTCCTCCAAATCATCTATTCCCTGTCCTAGATCGATATTATCTTATCCTAATCAAATGTCAGTTTTGATGGCAGAGACTCCGGTGATTCCATGAGTGCTAATTCCGGTTAAATGATTATTCCAGTGGATGGACTAACCCATTTATTCTCATGAATCAAATGTTTATTATGAGTATTATTTACTTGTGAATAAAAGCCCTTTCTGCGATGTCGCTCAGACGTCCGACTGTGGCATTGTTGTATTTTACTTTATTTTAAAGCCCTTTCTGTGATGTCGCCCCGACGTCCGATTGTGGCATTTCTTTTAAAGCCCTTTCTGTGATGTCGCCCCGACGTCCGACTGTGGTATTTCTTTTAAAGCCCTTTATGTGGTGTCGCTAAGACGCCCGACTGTGGCATCATTTCCTTACATTTATTTGTTCACCTTTCGAGGCGTCGCTTCAGACACCCGATCGGTAGTTATTATGTTTTGTTGGGATTTCAGGCGGATTACCGCCGTTTCCCTTTTTACTTACCTTGTTATGCTATTTTTTTGAATGTACATTGGTGAATTATTCATGACGCATCCATGCATGCATTTGTTATATCTTACGTCCGAACTGTCTTGCGAGTACTTTCAAAGTACTCACTGGCTTGTTGATTTGGCCAGATGCTGACGAAGGTGATCTCATGGATGAAGAGTTTGATAGCGAGTCCGACACCTAGAGGAGTCCCAGTCAGTCTCGTGCGACCCTGGATTTGGTCACTGTTTTATATCCGCTTCCGCTACCAAATAAATTCATCGAGCCTCACCTTGATGCTCGATGAGATGACAGACTTAGAGTCTTGTATTTCTCTCCCCGCTGTGTTTCTCCACCACCGCCCTATCCTCGAGTCAGTAGTATGCCTCCACACCACTGTGTCAGGTCCGCCATTATGTATAATTATTGGTGTGCTTGTAATAATTTGGTTGAGCAACCGTAGTTCGACCCTGTAATATATTTTATGCTACTGGCTTATTGTATCAAGAATTTGTCTACCAGTGAGGATGATTTCTCTCATACTGGACTCAAAAGATTGGTTTCTCAATAAATATTTTTATTGGAAAACCGGTTGTGACAGTAGGCGATCTCCTTGCCCTTACAAACTCCTTGGTTCAACTCCACAATCTTGTCGGAGGCTCCCAAGTGACACCTAGCCAATCTAGGAGACACCACTCTCCAAGAAGTAACAAATGGTGCGTTGATGATGAACTCCTTGCTCTTGTGCTTCAAATGATAGTCTCCCCAACACTCAACTCTCTCTCATAGGATTTGGATCTGGTGGAAAGAAGATTTGAGTGGAAAGCAACTTGGGGAAGGCTAGAGATCAAGATTCATATGGTAGGAATGGAATATCTTGGCCTCAACACATGAGTAGGTGGTTCTCTCTCAGAAATGGTAAGTTGGAAGTGTAGGTTTGTTCTGATGGCTCTCTCCATGAATGAAGAGGAGGTGGAGGGGTATATATAGCCTCCACACAAAATCTAACCGTTACACACAATTTAACAATCTCGGTGGGACCGAATCAACAAACTCGGTCAGACCGATCTAGTAAACCTAGTGACCGTTTGGGTCTTTGGCGGGACCGACATGCAACTCGGTAGGACCGATATGGTTAGGGTTAGGGCATAACGTAATCTCGATGAGACCGATTACACAAACTCGGTGAGACCGATTTTGGTAATTAGCTAACCAGAGAGTTGGTCAGGTAAACTCGGTGGGACCGATTTGCTCTTTTCGGTGAGACCAAAATGTTACAAAAGGGAAACCGAGAGTTTACATTGCAATCTCGGTGGGACCGATCGCTCACTTCGGTTAGACCGAAACGTTACCAAGGGAAACAGAGAGATTACAATCCCATCTTGGTGAGACCGAGATCCCTATCGATAAGACCGATTTCCTAGGGTTTGTGGCAGTGGCTATGACATATGAACTCAGTGGCGCCGGATAGAAAGAATCGGTGTGACCGATTTTGGCTTTAGGTTTAGCTCGTATGAGGATGTGAGAAATTAGTTGAGGGTATTTGGAGCATATCACTAAGCACTTGAAGCAAGAGGCTCATTAAGAAACACCTCATCCCTCCTTGATAGTGTTGGCTTTTCCTATAGACTCAATGTGATCTTGGATCACTAAAATGTAAAATGAAGAGTCTTGAGCTTTTGAGCTTGAGCCAATCCTTTGTCTTTGATATTTTGAGGGGTCCACTTTCATCATCCATGCCATGCCATTCATTGAGCTTTCCTGAAATAATAGTCTTGGAATAGCATTAGCTCAATGAGCTATATGTTGTTATGAATTACCAAAACCACCTAGGGATAGTTGCACTTTCACGCATCCATGGTTGTATGTTAAGGTGGCATGGTTACATATTAAGAGACATAGATTAGTGGGATCACCTGCTTAGTTAGAGTAAATACATAGAATTAGCTTCCAAAGAATATAGTTTTTTGAACAAAATGACTATATGACATGATTATTTTAAAAATTATCGATAGAAAGTTGATCAATTGATTGCATGTAATAGACAAAGGGAGAAATTAATGTAGAAAATAATAATGATTCAGTTGGGAATAGGAAGTCCAGAAGAGTACTAATGGAAGTTCTACTCTATTACAGATGGAAATGATCACTCTATAGATAACAAGTCCTGAATTTAAGTAACATTATTACTAATTTTAGGTAGAAACCGTGTGTAGTTTACCAGAAGCTTGCATGCGTGGTTGACGATGTTGCATGGGAAGTCATCATTGTAAGTGTCTTCTACATAAGGAGATAACATAGGACATTGTATCCTCTAGATGTGAGCTGCATATGGGAAATTGAGTCTATAAGATCAGCCCTCCGTAATAAGAGAAAATAATGTGAAAAATAGGACTGAGGAATGTGAATAAAAAGAGTGAGATTTTCTATATTGTGTTGTCAAAAGTAATATCATGCATTACCTATTACAGTCCTAATTACATGAATTATAGAGTGTAACTAAATTTGATATAATCCATGGACCAAAATTCGTATGAATCTCCAAAAGCGAACTACGCAACAAAAATCACTTGTCTGCATAACGTGGGGCACAGAAGATTGGTAGATTTACACCACCGAAATGAGTCGATCAAAGCATTATTACCTGTGTTGCGTACTTAGTGCAGCAGAAGTGAGACCGTATACCATGGAGCCAAGGAAAATTAATCACATGCGGTGTAGCTAAGAGAACCATCCCCTCCTCTTGTAACTTGAGCCCCTCCACTCATGACCCCCTCGTCCACCCCCGTGGGCGGCCAGGGGGAAACCCTAGCTGCTTCCCACTAGAGGCCTCTCCCCTGCCTCCCATGCTCCTCACCGCCGTCGGGCGAAGCCCGGCTGGCGTCGGTGGCGGCGGGGCTATTTTCGATCCTCCCCTCGTGATCTGCCACGCGGGACGCGTCATGTTGGTGAGGAGTGAGGCTCTCGCATAGGGCGGTGACGCGGTCGGCGGTGCTGTGGGCGCGACAGTGCGGAGGCGGCTGTGCGGTTTCTAGTGGGACATGCTAGCACGCTGGATTGGCGTGGCAGCTAGCTGCGGCGGTCGCTCCATCAGATCCAAGCATATGGCGATGAGGGCTGCGGCGGCGCGGGATCGCTGACTCCGACAAGATCTGGTCATGGCTGGTGGCTGGACACATTCATGATTTCCAGTGACTAACCCATGGTCATTGGGTTACGGACAACACGGTGGTGTGTACGGACCGCCGGCAACTAGGCGGATCTTGATGGGTTCTTCTGATCACGTTGGGATTCACCCTGGTCTGGGAACTTGACACCGTGGGCAATTCTCGGGGAAACCGTAGGTATCTTTGGGATCGAACGATGATGGTGTTTTTGTACCGTAGTCCCTCTTGGGGGAATCATTTTTGGAGTTTGCTCAGGTGGAAGGGACCAGTGACACCGGTGGCATACAAACTTGTGGCGTACAAACAGGTGGCGCGACTGCCGATGAAAATCATGCCAACTTCGGTCATGGCAGATAATGGCGGTGTCTTCGATGTAGTTTCCTTGTTGAGGCATAGTGTTGGGGGAACGTAGCATGCAATTTCAAAAAAATTCCTATGGTCACACAAGATCTATCTAGAAGATGCATAGCAATCAGAGGGGGGAGAGTGTGTCCACGTACCCTCGTAGACCGAAAGTGGAAGCATTATGTTAACACGGTTGATGTAGTCGAACATCTTCATGATCCAACCGATCTAGCACCAAACGTATGGCACCTCCGAGTTCAGCACAAGTTCAGCTCGATGACGTCCCTCGAACTCTTGATCTAGCAGAGGGTCAAGGGAGAGTTTTGTCAGCACCATGACATGATGATGGTGTTGATGATGTGATCCGTGCAGGGCTTCACATAAGCACTACAATGATACTATCGGAGGAGTAAACAGTGGAGGGGGCACCGCACATGGCTAAGACAATGTTCTTCCTTTGGGGTGCCCCCTACCCCCGTATATAAAGGAGGAGAGGAGGGGGCGGCCGGCCTAGAGGGGGCGCGCCAAGGGGGGAGTGCTGCTAGGACTTCCGGTCATAGTAGGATTCCCCCTTCCTTTCCGGAGAAGGGAGGAAGAGGAAAGAGGTGGAGGAGAAGAAGGAAAGAGGGGGCGCGCCCCCCACCCCTAGTCCAATTCGGTTTGGGCTTGGGGGTGTGCGCCTCCACCTGGCCGCCGACCTACTCTCTCCACTAGGGCCCATGAAGGCCCAATAGTACCCCGGGGGTTCCGGTAACCTCCCGGTACTTCGAAACTTATCTGATACTTCCCGTGTCCGAATGTAACCTTCCAATATATCAATCTTTACCTCTCGACCATTTCAAGACTCCTCATCATGTCCGTGATCTCATCTGGGACTCCGAACAAACTTCGGTCACCAAAACACATAACTCATAATATAAATCATCATCAAACGTTAAGCGTGCGGACCCTACGGGTTCGAGAACTATGTAGACATGATCGAGACACATCTCTGATCAATAACCAATAGCGGAACCTGGATGCTCATATTGGCTCGTACATATTCTAGGAAGATCTTTATTGGTCAAACCGCACAACAACATACGTTGTTCCCTTTGTCATCGGTATGTTACTTGCCCGAGATTCGATCGTCGGTATCTTCATACCTAGTTCAATCTCGTTACCACCAAGTCTCTTTACTCGTTCCGTAATGCACCATCCTGTAAATAAATTATTATTCACATTGCTTGCAAGGCTTATAGTGATGAACATTACCGAGAGGGCCTAGATATATCTCTCCGATACACGGAGTGACAAATCCTAATCTTGATCTATGCTAACCCAACAGACACCTTCGGAGACACTTGTAGAGCATCTTTATAATCACCCAGTTGCGCTGTGATGTTTGATAGCACACAAGGTGTTCCTCCGGTATTCAGGAGTTGCATAATCTCATAGTCAGAGGAACATGTATAAGTCATGAAGAAAGCAAAAGCAATAAAACTATAATGATCATAATGCTAAGCTAACGGATGGGTATTGTCCATCACATCATTCTCTTAATGTTGTGATCTCGTTCATCAAATGACAACACATGTCTATGGTTAGGAAACATAACCATCTTTTATTAACGAGCTTGTCAAGTAGAGGCATACTAGTGACACTATGTATAGTCTATGATTCACACATGTACTAAGTTTCCGGATAATACAATTCTAGCATGAATAATAAACATTTATCATGATATAAGGAAATATAAATAATAACTTTATTATTGCCTCTAGGGCACATTTCCTTCAGTCTCCCTCTTGCACTAGAGTCAATAATCTAGATTACAAAGTAATGATTCTAACACCCGTGGAGGCTTGGTGCAGATCATGTTTTTCTCATGGAAGAGGCTTAGTCAATGGGTCTACAACATTTAGATCCGTATGTATCTTGCAGATCTCTATGTCTCCCTCCACAACTTGATAGCGGATGGAATTGAAGCTTCTTTTGATGTGTTTGGTTCTCTTGTGAAATCTGGATTGCTTTGCCAAGGCAATTACTCCAGTATTGTCACAAAATATTTTCATTGGACCCAATGCACTAGATATGAACTCCTTCATCCAGACTCCTTCAATTGCTGCTTTCGAAGCAGCTATGTACTCCGCTTCACACGTAGATCCCACCACGATGCTCTGTTTGGAACTGCACCAACTGAGAGCTCCACCATTCAATATAAATATGTATCCGGTTTGTGACTTAGAGTCATCCGGATCAGTGCCAAAGCGTGCATCGACATAACCATTTACGACAAACTCTTTGTCACCTCCATAAACGGGAAACATATCCTTAGTACTTTTCAGGTATTTCGGGATGTTCTTGACCGCTGTCCGGTGCTCCACTCCTGGATTACTTTGGTACCTCCCTGCTATACGTATAGGAAGGCACACATCAGGTCTGGTACATAGCATTTCATACATGATACAACCTATGGCTGAAGCATAGGGAATGAATTTCATTTTCTCTCTATCTTCTCTAGTGGTCGAGCATTGAGTCTGACTCAACTTCACACCTTGTAACACAGGAAAGAACCCTTTCATTGACTGATCCATTTTGAACTTCTTTGTAACTTTATCAAGGTATGTGTTTTGTGAAAGTCCAATTAAGCGTCTTGATCTATCTCTATAATTTTTGATGCCCAATATGTAAGCAGCTTCACCGAGGTCTTTCATTGAATTTTTTTATTCAAGTATCCTTTTATGCTATCCTAAAATTATGTACTATTTCCAATCAACAATATGTCAACCACATATAATATTAGAAATGCTACAGAGCACCCACTCACTTTCTTGTAAATACAGGCTTCTCCAAAAGTCTATATAAAACCATATGCTTTGATCACATTATCAAAGTGTATATTCCAACTCCGAGAGGCTTGCACCAGTCCATAAATGGATCACTGGAGCTTGCACACTTTGTTAGCACCTTTTGGATCGACAAAACCTTCTGGTTGCATCATATACAACTCTTCTTTAAGAAATCCATTAAGGAATGCAGTTTTGACATCCATTTGCCAAATTTTATAATCATAAAATGCGGCAATTGCTAACATGATTCAGATAGACTTAAGCATCGCTACGGGTGAGAAGGTCTCATCATAGTCAACTCCTTGAACTTGTCGAAAACCTTTAGCAACAAGTCGAGCTTTGTAGAGAGTAACATTACCGTCAGCATCAGTCTTCTTCTTGAAGATCCATTTATTTTCTATGGCTTGCCGATCATCGGGCAAGTCCATCGAAGTCCACACTTTGTTTTCATACATGGATCCCATCTTAGATTTCATGGCCTCAAGCCATTTCGCAGAATCTGGGCTCATCATCACTTCCTCATAGTTCGTAGGTTCATCATGGTCTGGTAACATGACTTTCAGAATAGGATTACCATACCACTCTGGTGCGGACCATACTCTGGATGACCTACGAGGTTTGGTAGTAACTTGATATGAAGTTTCATGATCATCATCATTAGCTTCCTCACTAATTGGTGTAGGATCACTGGAACTGATTTATGTGATGAACTACTTACCAATTCGGGAGAAGGTACAATTATCTCATCATGTTCTACTTTCCTCCCACTCACTTCTTTCGAGAGAAACTCCTTATCTAGAAAGGAACCATTCTTAGCAATGAATATCTTGCCTTCGGATCTGTGATAGAAGGTGTACCCAACAGTTTCCTTTGGGTATCCTATGAAGACGCACTTCTCCGATTTGGGTTCGAGCTTATCAGGTTGAAGCTTCCTCACATAAGCATCGCAACCCAAACTTTAAGAAATGACAACTTGGGTTTCTTGCCAAAACATAGTTCATATGGTGTCGTCTCAACGGATTTTGATGGCACCCTATTTAATGTGAATGCAGCCGTCTCTAAAGCATAACCCCAAAACGACAGCGGTAAATCAGCAAGAGACATCATAGATCGCACCATATCCAATAAAGTACAGTTACGACATTCAGACACACCATTACGCTATGGTGTTCCAGGTGGTGTGAGTTGCGAAACTATTCCACATTGTTTCAAATGAAGACCAAACTCATAGCTCAGATATTCGTCTCCACGATCAGATCGAGAAACTTTATTTTCTTGTCACGATGATTTTCCACTTCACTCTGAAATTCTTTGAACTTTTCAAATGTTTCAGACTTATGTTTCATTAAGTAGATATACCCATATCTTCTCAAATCATCTGTGAAGGTCAGAAAATAACGATACCCGCCACGAGCCCCAACACTCATTGGACCACATACATCGGTATGTATTATTTCCAATAAGTTAGTAGCTCGTTCCATTATTCCGGAGAACGGAGTTTTAGTCATCTTGCCCATGAGGCATGGTTTGCAAGCACCAAGTGATTCATAATCAAGTGATTCCAAAAGCCCATCAGTATGAAGTTTCTTCACGCGCTTTACACCAACGGTAGTGCCACGAATAAGTTGCACTATCAGTATCAACTTTGCATCTTTTGGCTTCAACACTATGAACATGTGTATCATCACGATCGAGATTCAACAAAAATAGACCACTGAACAAGGGTGCATGACCATAAAAGATATTACTCATATAAATAGAACAACCATTATTCTCTGATTCAAATGAATAACCGTCTCGCATCAAACAAGATCCAGATATAATGTTCATGCTCAACACTAGCACCAAATAACAATTATTCAGGTCTAAAACTAATCTCGAGGTAGATGTAGAGGTAGCGTCCCAACGGCGATCACATCGACCTTGGAACCATTTCTGATGCGCATCGTTACCTCGTCCTTATCCAACCTTCGTTTAATCTATAGCCCCTGTTTCGAGTTGTAAATATGAGCAACAGAACCAATATCAAATGTTGGGGATCATTGCAGAAATTAAATTTTTTCTACGCATCACCAAGATCAATCTATGGAGTAGAGAGAGAGAGAGGGGAGTGCATCTTCATACCCTTGAAGATCGCGAGTCCGAAGCGTTGCAAGAACGCGGATGAAGGAGTCGTACTCGTAGCGATTCAGATCGCGGTGGATTCCAATCTAAGCACCAAACAACGACACCTTCGTGTTCAACACATGTGCAGCCCGGTGACGTCTCCTGCACCTTGATCCAGCAAGGAGGAGGGAGAGGTTGAGGAAGACGGCTCTAGTAGCAGCACGACGGCGTGGTGGTGATGGAGTGGGAGTTCTCCGGCAGGGCTTCGCCAAGCTCACGCGGAGGAGGAGAGGTGTTGGGGAGAGGAGGGGCTGCGCCTTGGATGTGGTGTTGTAGCCCTCCCTCCACCCCTCTATTTATAGGGAGAAGGGGGAAGGGGCCCAGCCCCTCTAGATGAGATCTAGAGGGGAGGGGGCGACCAAGGGGGAGGGGGCTTGCCACCCAAGCAAGGGGGCGCCCCCTTTAGGGTCCCCCCAACCCTAGGCGCATGGGCCCTATGGGAGATGGAGCCCAGCCCACTTAGGGGTTGGTTCCCTTCCACCTACAGCCCATAAGGCCCTCCGGGGCAGGTGGACCCTCCCGGTGGACCCCCGAAACCCCTCCAGTGGTCCCAGTACAATACTGATATACCCCCGAATATTTCCGGTGACCGTATGAGGACTTCCCATATATAAATCTTCACCTCTGGACCATTCCAAAACACCTCATGATGTCCGCGATCTCATGCGGGACTCCGAACAACATTCGGTAATCACACACAAATCTTCCTTATAACCCTAGCATCATCGAACCTTAAGTGTGTAGACCCTACGAGTTCGGGAATCATGCAGACATGACCGAGACAACTCTCTGGCCAATAACCAACAACGGGATCTGGATACCCATGTTGGCTCCCACATGTTCCACGATGATCTCATCGGATGAACCACGATGTCGAGGATTCAAGTAATCCCGTATACAGTTCCCTTTGTCAATCGGTACATTAATTGCCTGAGATTCGATCGTCGGTATCCCAATACCTCGTTCAATCTCGTTACTGGCAAGTCACTTTACTCGTTCCGTAATGCATGATCCCGTCACCAAGTACTTAGTCACATTGAGATCATTATGCTGATGCATTACCGAGTGGGCCCAGAGATACCTTCTCCGTCACACGGAGTGACAAATCGTAGTCCCGATTCATGCCAATCCAATAGACACTTTCGGAGATACCTGTAGTGCACCTTTATAGCCACCCAGTTACGTTGTGATGTTTGGTACACCCAAAGCATTCCTACAGTATTCGGGAGATGCGCGATCTCATGGTCTAAGGAAATGATACTTGACATTAGAAAAGCTTTAGCAAACGAACTACACGATCTTTTGCTATGCTTAGGATTGGGTCTTATCCATCACATCATTCTCCTAATGATGTGATCCCGTTATTAGTGACATCCAATGTCCATAGTTAGGAAACCATGACCATCTATTGATCAATGAGCTAGTCAACTAGAGGCTCACTAGGGACTTGTTGTGGTTGATGTATTCACACATGTATTATGATTTCCGGTCAATACAATTATAGCATGAACAACACACAATTATCATGAACAAGGAAATATAATAATAACCATTTTATTATTGTCTCTAGGGCATATTTCCAACAGTCTCCCACTTGCACTAGAGTCAATAATCCAGTTACATTGTGATGAATCGAGCACCCATAGGGTTCTGGTGTTGATCATGTTTCTCTCGTGGAAGAGGTTTAGTCAATGGATCTGCGACATTCAGATCCGTATGCACTTTACAAATATCTATTTACTCCATCTTGAACATTTTCACTAATGGAGTTGAAGCGACTCTTGATGTGCCTGGTCTTCTTGTGAAACCTCGGCTCCTTGGCAAGGGCAATAGCTCCAGTGTTGTCACAGAAGAGAGTCATCGGGCCCGACACATTGGGAATAACCCCTAGGTCAGTATTGAACTCCTTCATCCAGATTGCTTCATGTGCTGCCTCCAAGGCTGCCATGTACTCCGCTTCACATGTAGATCCCGCCATGATGCTTTGCTTGCAACTACACCAGCTCACTGCCCCACCGTTCAAAATATACATGTATCCGGTTTGTGACTTAGAGTCATCCAGATCCGTGTCATAGCTAGCATCGACGTAACCCTTTACGACAAGCTCTTCGTCACCTCCATAAACGAGAAACATATCCTTAGTCCTTTTCAGGTACTTCAGGATATTCTTGACCGCTGTCCGGTGTTCCATGCCGGGATTACTTTGGTACCTTCCTACCAAACTCACGGCAAGGTTTACATCATGTCTGGTACACAACATGGCATACATAATAGACCCTATGGCTGAGGCATAGGGGATGACACTCATCTTTTCTCTATCTTCTGCCGTGGTCAGGCTTTGAGCCAAGCTCAATTTCACACCTTGCAACACAGGCAAGAACCTCTTCTTGGACTGATCCATATTGAACTTCTTCAATATATTATCAAGGTATGTGCTTTGTGAAAGACCTATGAGGCGTCTCGATCTATCTCTATAGATCTTGATGCCTAATATGTAAGCAGCTTCTCCAAGGTCCTTCATTGAAAAACACTTATTCAAGTAGGCCTTTATGCTTTCCAAAAGTTCTATATCATTTCCCATCAATAGTATGTCATCCACATATAGTATGAGAAATGCTACAGAGCTCCCACTCACTTTCTTGTAAATGCAGGCTTCTCCATAAGTCTGCATAAACCCAAATGCTTTGATCATTTCATCAAAGCGAATGTTCCAACTCCGAGATGCTTGCACCAGCCCATAGATGGAGCGCTGGAGCTTGCATACCTTGTTAGCATTCCTAGGATCGACAAAACCTTCCGGCTGCATCATATAAAGTTCTTCCTTAAGGAAGCCGTTAAGGAATGCTGTTTTGACGTCCATTTGCCATATCTCATAATCATAGAATGCAGCAATTGCTAACATGATTCAGACGGACTTCAGCTTCGCTACGGGTGAGAAGGTCTCATCATAGTCAACCCCTTGAACTTGTCAATAACCCTTAGCAGCAAGCCGAGCCTTATAGATGGTAACATTACCATGCGTGTCCGTCTTCTTCTTAAAGATCCATTTATTTTCTATCGCTCGCCGATCATCGGGCAAGTCTTTAAAAGTCCATACATTGTTTTCATACATGGATCCTATCTCGGATTGCATGGCTTCAAGCCATTTGTTGGAATATGGGCCTGCCATCACCTCTTCATAGTTCGAAGGTTCACCGTTGTCTAACAACATGATTTCCAGGACAGGGTTACCATACCATTCTGGTGTGGAACGTGTCCTTGTGGACCTACGAAGTTCAGTAGCAACTTGATCCGAAGTACCTTGATCATCATCATTAACTTCCTCTCTAGTCGGTGCAGGCACCATAGAAACATCTTCCTGAGCTGCGCTACTTTTCGCTTCAAGAGGCAGTACTTCATCAAGTTCTACTTTCCTCCCACTTACTTCCTTCGAGAGAAACTCTTTCTCCAGAAAGGACCCGTTCTTGGCAACAAAGATCTTTCCTTCGGATCTGAGGTAGAAGGTATACCCAATGGTTTCCTTAGGGTATCCTATGAAGACACATTTTTCCGACTTGGGTTCGAGCTTTTCAGGTTGAAGTTTCTTGACATAAGCATCGCATCCCCAAACTTTTAGAAACGACACCTTAGGTTTCTTTCCAAACCATAATTCATACGGTGTCGTCTCAACGGATTTAGACGGTGCCCTATTTAAAGTGAATGTAGTTGTCTCTAGAGCGTATCCCCAAATGATAGCGGTAAATCGGTAAGAGACATCATAGATCGCACCATATCCAATAGAGTGCGATTACGATGTTCGGACACACTGTTACGCTGAGGTGTTCCAGGCGGCGTGAGTTGTGAAACGATTCCACATTTCCTTAAGTGCGTACCAAATTCGTGACTCAAATATTCTCCCCCACGATCTGATCGTAAGAACTTTATTTTTCTGTCACGTTGATTCTCTACCTCATTCTGAAATTCCTTGAACTTTTCAAAGGTCTCAGACTTGTGTTTCATCAAGTATACATACCCATATCTGCTTAAGTCATTAGTGAGGGTGAGAACATAATGATAGCCTCCACGAGCCTCAACGGTCATTGGACCGCACACATTAGTATGTATGATTTCCAATAAGTTGGTTGCTCGCTCCATTGTTCTAGAGAACATAGTCTTTGTCATTTTTCCCATGAGGCATGGTTCGCATGTGTCAAATGATTTGTAATCAAGAGACTCCAAAACTCCATCTTCATGGAGCTTCTTCATGTGCTTGACACCAATGTGACCAAGTCGGCAGTGCCACAAGTATGTCGGACTATCATTATCAACCTTACATCTTTTGGTCTTCACGCTATGAATATGTGTAACATCACGTTCGAGATTCATTAAGAATAAACCATTGACCAGCGGGGCATGACCAGAAAACATATCTCTCATATAAATAGAACAACCATTATTCTCAGATTTAAATGAGTAGCCATCTCGTATTAAACGAGATCCAGATACAATGTTCATGCTCAAAGCTGGCACTAAATAACAATTATTGAGGTTTAAAACTAGTCCCGTAGGTAAATGTAGAGGTAGCGTGCCGACGGCGATCACAGCGACCTTGGAACCATTCTCGACGCGCATCGTCACCTCGTCCTTTGCCAGTCTCCGCTTATTCTGTAGCTCCTGTTTTGAGCTACAAATATGAGCAACCGCACTGGTATCAAATACCCAGGAGCTACTATGAGTACTGGTAAGGTACACATCAATAACATGTATATCACATATACCTTTGGTGTTGCCGGCCTTCTTGTTCGCTAAGTACTTTTGGCAGTTCCACTTACAGTGTCCGTTTCCCTTGCAATAAAAGCACTTAGTCTTAGGTTTGGGTCCATGCTTTGGCTTCTTCCCGGCAACTTGCTTACCGGGTGCGGCAACTCCCTTGCCGTCCTTCTTGAAGTTCTTCTTACCCTTGCCTTTCTTGAAACTAGTGGTTTTATTGACCATCAACACTTGATGTTCCTTTTTGATCTCCACCTCTGCTGATTTCAGCATTAAATATACCTCAGGAATGGTTTTCACCATCCCTTGTATATTGAAATTCATCACAAAGCTCTTGTAGCTAGGTGGGAGCGACTGGAGGACTCTGTCGACTACCGCGTCATCCGAGAGATTAACTCCCAACTTAGATAAGCGGTTGTGTAACCCAGACATTTTGAGTATGTGCTCGCTGACAAAACCATTCTCCTCCATCTTACCACTGTACAACTTGTCGGAGACTTCATATCTCTCGACCCGGGCATGAGCTTGGAAAACCATTTTCAGCTCTTGGAACATCTCATATGCTCCATGCTGCTCAAAACGATTTTGGAGCCCCGGTTCTAAGCTGTAAAGCATGCCGCACTGAACCAGGGAGTAATCGTCACTATGCGACTGCCATGCGTTCATAATGTCTTGAGTTGCTGGGAAAACGGGTGCTTCACCTAGCGGTGCATCTAGGACATATGCTTTCTTGGCAGCTATGAGGATGATCCTCAAGTTCCGGACCCAGTCCGTATAGTTGTTGCCGTCGTCTTTCAGCTTGGTTTTCTCTAGGAACGCGTTGAATTTGAGGGCAAAATTAGCGTGGGCCATTTGATCTACAAGACATATTGCAAAGATTTTTAGACTAAGTTCATGACAATTAAGTTCATCTAATTATTTAATGAATTCCCACTCAGATAGACATCCCTCTAGTCATCTAAGTGATACATGATCCGAGTCAACTAGGCCGTGTCCGATCATCACGTGAGATGGACTAGTCATCATTGGTGAACATCTTCTTGTTGATCGTATCTTCTATACGACTCATGTTCGACCTTTCGGTCTCTCGTGTTCCGAGGCCATGTCTGTACATGCTAGGCTCGTCAAGTCTACCTAAGTGATTTGCACGTGTAAATCTGGCTTACACCCGTTGTATGCGAACGTTAGAATCTATCACATCCGATCATCATGTGGTGCTTCGAAACAACGAACCTTCGCAACGGTGCACAGTTAGGGGGAACACTTTCTTGAAATTTTATGAGGGATCATCTTATTTATGCCACCGTCGTTCTAAGAAAATAAGATGTAAAACATGATAAACATCACATGCAATCAAATAGTGACATGATATGGCCAATATCATTTTGCTCCTTCGTATCTCCATCTTCGGGGCGCCATGATCATCATCGTCACCGGCATTACACCATGATCTCCATCATCATGATCTCCATCATCATGTCTTCATGAAGTTATCTTGCCAACTATTACTTCTACTACTATGGCTAACGGTTTAGCAATGAAGTAAAGTAATTACATGGCGTTATTCAGTGACATGCATGTCATACAATAATTAAGACAACTCCTATGGCTCCTGCCGGTTGTCATACTCATCGACATGCAAGTCGTGAATCCTATTACAAGAACATGATCAATCTCATACATCATATATATATATATATATATATATATATATATATATATATATATCATTCATCACATCCTTTTGGCCATATCACATCACACGACATATGCTGCAAGAACAAGTTAGACGTCCTCTAATTGTTGTTGCATGTTTTTACGTGGTTGTGATAGGTTTCAAGCAAGAACGTTTCTTACCTACGCCAAAAACCACAACGTGATTGTGACGCCCGGATAATTAAGCTACAGTGACCCTCCACTTATGATGCCACGTCACCTAGATTACTGTTGCTAACCTCGCGTTAATTCGAAACCGATTCGAATTCAAATTCAAAATCAATGAAACAATAAAAGTTTTCAAATATTAAAACTAAAATGTTCAGAGTGATCCAACTAATGCATAGGTAATTATGGTGGAGAAACCACAATTTTATAAAAATGTTTAAATACCCTTAGGTGAATAAAACAGTAGAAAAAACCAATATTTAAATGCTTTTATAATTAACAAAATACTAAACTAAATTGTTTGGGGTAAAACCTTTTGTTGTAGTGGGTTTTAATGTATTACTAAATTAGGGATCATTTTAATATTAGATAAAAACTGGATGAAAGAGAAACTAGAAATAAAACAGAAAAGCAAAATAAATAAAGAGTAAAAAAAGAAAACAAAAGAAAAGAAAACCCACGGGCTCCCCAAGGGCCTTGGCCCACTGGCCCAGCTGGACGGCCGGCCCAAACCGGCCCAGGCCGCCCCCCCCCTCACTCCCTTATCCCCCACCTACCAGAACCCACCGACACCCCACTCCCCCCCACGAAAATATCCCCCTCTCCCCCAATTGGATCGGGATCGAGGGGAAACCACTCACCGCCGCCGCCCGATGCCGTCTCGCCGCGACGCCGCACCGCCATCGCCGTCGCCGTTCGCCAGAGGAGCCTCGTCGGAGCTCCTTCGCCTCGACTTCCCCTACTCCTCCCCGACCCTAACGTCGTCGACGCCGTCGACGCACGCTGTTGCGCCTCGTCATCACGTCGCCGTCGTCTTCGACCTCCTTCCCGAGCATGCTGCCTTGTCCCCTACGAACCCCTGTGAGCTCCAACGCATGTCCCCTCCATTCATCTCTGCTCATGTGGCCGTGCCACTCGTTGCCGTAGCCCGTGCTCGCCTCGCGCCCGCCCGCTCTTGCTGCAGCTGTTCCAGCCCCGCGCGCCTCCACGCGCTGACCGACCCCGTCCTCACCTCTTCCTCCCCGCGCTGCGCCTGAACGGCGCCCCGGCGCGCGCCTGGCTCTGCCCCGGCCTCGCCTTCCCTCTTCGTGCACCGCTCCGGCCATCCCCGCCTCCTCTGCACACGGCTCGCGGCCACCCCGCGGGCCATCGCGGCCATCTGCGCTCGCCTCGACGTGCCGCCTCTTGTTCCGGTTCCACAACTCCGCCGCTTCTGCTGGACGACGCCGTGGGAGCCGGCGGCCGCGCCGATGGCCTCGCCCGATCCCCAGCGCCTGGGCTCGCCCCAGTCGGGTGCCGCCCTGTCGGCCACGCCCGCTGCACCCACTCGGGCGCGCGCCCGCACACCCGTAACCGCTAAGGCCCCTATGGGCCTATGGCAAACGGGGCCCACGCCCAGAATGAAAATAATAATAATAATAAAATAGATATGTAAATAATTAAAATATTAATTAATTAATTAATTAAAGAATTAATTAACTTAATTAATCCTGAAAGGTTAACCTAATCACTAAGTTTAGTTAATTAATCTGTTAGGTTAGTTAACAGTCAATGACAGCTGGGACCCACACGTCAGTTTGACCCAGTCACTGTCCTATTGACTGCCGACGTCATGCTGACATCATGATGACGTCAGCATGCACTATTCTGGATAATGTTGAATTAAAATAATTAAATAAATTCTAAAAATGATTAAATCTTTTAAAGTTAATATAAAATAAACCGTAGCTCGGATGGAAAAACTTTGTACATGAAAGTTGCTCAGATCGACGAGACGAATCTGGATACGCAGCCCGTTCGTCCGCCACACATCCCTAACATACCGAACTCGCAACTTTCCCCTCCGGCTCCTCTGCCCGAAAACGCGAAACACCGGGGATACTTTCCCGGATGTTTCCCCCCTTCACCGGCATCACCTCATACCGCGTTAGGTCACGCCTAGCATCACGTTTTGCTTGGTCATGCATCGTCATGCATCTGTTTGCATTGTATTCATTGTTTCTTCCCCCTCTTCTTCCGCTAGACACCGAGACCGACGCCGCTGCTACCCAGTACGACTACAGAGTTGACGACCCCTCTCTCTTGCTAGAGCAACCAGGCAAGCCCCCCCTTGATCACCAGATATCGCCTAATTCTCCTCTATACTGCTTGCATTAGAGTAGTGTAGCATGTTACTGCTTTTCGTTAATCCTATTCTGATGCATAGCCTGACATTGTTGCTACATCTGTTGATACCTTACCTGCAATCCTAAATACTTAGTATAGGATGCTAGTTTATCATCATTGGCCCTACATTCTTGTCAGTCTGCCTTGCTATACTATTGGGCTGTGATCACTCGGGAGGTGATCACGGGTATATACTATACTATACATACATACTGTACAGATGGTGACTAAAGTCGGGTCAGCTCGATGAGTACCCGCGAGTGATTCTGATGAGGGGGCTGAAAGGACAGGTGGCTCCATCCCGGTAGAGGTGGGCCTGGGTTCCCGACGGCCCCCGACTGTTACTTTGTGGCGGAGCAACAGGGCAGGTTGAGACCACCTAGGAGACAGGTGGGCCTGGCCCTGTTCGGCGTTCGCTGATACTTAACACGCTTAACGAGATCTTGGTATTTGATCTGAGTCTGGCTACTGGCCTATACGCACTAACCAACTACGCGGGAACAGTTATGGGCACTCGGCGTCGTGGTATCAGCCGAAGCCTTCGTGACGTCAGCGACTGAGCGGCGCGCGCCGGGTTGGACTGCGTTAACGCAACTTCCTTTGTAATGGAGGTTGCTAGATCTGCTCACCGGCCGCGTACGCAACGTGCAGGTGTGCTAAGGGCGATGGGCCCAGACCCCTATGCGCTTAGGTTTAGACCGGCGTGCTGACCTCTTTGTTGTGCCTAGGTGGGGCTGCAACGTGTTGATCTTCCGAGGCCAGGCATGACCCAGGAAAGTGTGTCCGGCCAAATGGGATCGAGCGTGTTGGGTTATGTGGTGCACCCCTGCAGGGAAGTTAATCTATTCGAATAGCCGTGATCTTCGGTAACAAGATGACTTGGAGTTGTACCTTGACCTTATGACAACTAGAACCGGATACTTAATAAAACACACCCTTCCAAGTGCCAGATACAACCCAGTGATCGCTCTCTAACAGGGCGACGAGGAGAGGATTGCCGGGTAGGATTATGCTATGCGATGCTACTTGGAGGACTTTAGTCTACTCTCTTCTACATGCCGCAAGACGGAGGCTGCCAGAAGCATAGTCTTCGATAGGACTAGCTATCCCCCTCTTATTCTGGCATTCTGCAGTTTAGTCCACTCATATGGCCTCCTTACACATATACCCATGCATATGTAGTGTAGTTCCTTGCTTGCGAGTACTTTGGATGAGTACTCACGGTTGCTTTCTCCCCCCTTTTCCCCCTTTCCTTTCTTTCTGGCTGTCGCAACCAGATGCTAGAGTCCAGGAGCCAGACGCCACCGTCGACGACGACTCCTACTACACCGGAGGTGCCTACTACTACGTGCAGCCCGCTGACGACGACCAGGAGTAGTTAGGAGGATCCCAGGCAGGAGGCCTGTGCCTCTTTCGATCTGTATCCCAATTTGTGCTAGCCTTCTTAAGGCAAACTTGTTTAACTTATGTCTGTACTCAGATATTGTTGCTTCCGTTGACTCGTCTATGATCGAGCACTTGTATTCGAGCCCTCTGGCTTGTATTATGATGCTTGTATGACTTATTTATGTTTTAGAGTTGTGTTGTGATATCCTCCCGTGAGTCCCTGATCTTGATCGTACACATTTGCGTGCATGATTAGTGTACGATTGAATCGGGGGCGTCACAGTGATATGCCAATTGCTATTTACCCTTCATAAGGACCCTTTTCATCGAATCCGATCTGACTAAAGTGGGAGAGACATACACCCGCTAGCCACCTTATGCAACTAGTGCATGTCAGTCAGTGGAACCTGTCACACATAAGCGTACGTGTAAGGTCGGTCCGGGCTGCTTCATCGCATGATGCCGCCGAATCAAGATAAGACTAGTAGTGGTAACTAAATTGACAAAATCGATGCCGAAAACAACTTTGTTCTACTCGTGCATAGAAACTACGCATAGACCTAGCTCATGATGCCACTGTTGGGGATCGTTGCAGAAATTAAAAAATTTCTACGCATCACCAAGATTAACCTATGGAGTAACTAGCAATGAGAGAGAGGGGAGTGCATCTTCATACCCTTGAAGATCGCGAGTCGAAAGCGTTGCAAGAACGTGGATGAAGGAGTCGTACTCGTACCGATTCAGATCGCGGTGGATTCCAATCTAAGTGCCGATGGCACCTCCGCGTTCAACACACGTGCAGCCCGGTGACGTATCCCACACCTTGATCCAGCAAGGAGGAGGGAGAGGTTGAGGAAGATGGCTCCAGTAGCAGCACGACAGCGTGGTGGTGATGGAGTGGGAGTTCTTCGGCAGGGCTTCACCAAGCTCACGCGGAGGCGGAGATGTGTTGGGAAGGGGAGGGACTGCGCCTTGGATGTGGTGCTGCAGCCCTCCCTCCACCCCTCTATTTATAGGGAGAAGGGGGAAGGGGGACGGCCCCTCCAGATGAGATCTAGAGGGGGGCGGCGGCCAAGGGGAGGGCGCTTGCCCCCCAAGCAAGGGAGGCGCCCCCTTTAGGGTTCCCCCCAACCCTAGGCACATGGGCCCTAGGGGGGGATGGTGCCCAGCCCACTTAGGGGCTGGTTCCCTTCCACCTACAGCCCATAAGGCCCTCCGGGGCAGGTGGACCCTCCTGGTGGATCCCTGGAACCCCTCCGATGGTCCCGGTACAATACCGGTACACCCCTGAATATTTCCGGTGCGTATGATGACTTCCCATATATAAATCTTCACCTCTAGACCATTCCGGAACTCCTCGTGACATCCGGGATCTCATCCGGGACTCCGAACAACATTTGGTAATCACACACAAATATTCCTTATAACCCTAGCATCATCGAACCTTAAGTGTGTAGACCCTACGGGTTCGGGAATCATGCAGACATGACCGAGACAGCTCTCTGGCCAATAACCAACAGCGGGATCTAGATACCCATGTTGGCTCCCACATGTTCCACGATGATCTCATCGGACGAACGACGATGTCGAGGATTCAAGTAATCCCGTATACAATTCCCTTTGTCAATCGGTACGTTATTTGCCCGAGATTTGATCGTCGGTATCCCAATACCTCGTTCAATCTCGTTACTGGCAAGTCACTTTACTTGTTCCATAATGCATGATCCCGTCACCAACTACTTAGTCACATTGATCTCATTATGATGATGCATTACCGAGTGGGCCCAGAGATACCTTCTCCGTCACACGGAGTGACAAATCCCAGTCTCGATTCATGCCAACCCTACAGACACTTTCGGAGATACCTGTAGTACACCTTTATAGCCACCCAGTTACGTTGTGACGTTTGGTACGCCCAAAGCATTCCTACAGTATTCGGGAGTTGCGCGATCTCATGGTCTAAGGAAATGATACTTGACATTAGAAAAGCTTTAGCAAACGAACTACACGATCTCTTTCTATGCTTAGGATTGGGTCTTATCCATCACATCATTCTCCTAATGATGTGATCCCGTTATCAATGACATCCAATGTCCATAGTCAGGAAACCATAACCATCTGTTGATCAATGAGCTAGTCAACTAAAGGCTCACTAGGGAATTATTTTCGTCATCCCTTGCATATTATAGTTCATCACGAAGCCTTTATAGCTTGGTGGCAGTGATTGAAGAACTCTGTCAATGACACTATCATCAGGAAGATTAACTCCTAGCTAAGTTAAGTGCTTATGGTATCCAGACTTTCTGAGTATGTGTTCACTGACAGAACTATTCTCCTCCATTTTGCAGCTATAGAACTTGTTAGAGACTTCATATCTTGCAACTCAGGCATTTGCTTGAAATATTAACTTCAACTCTTGGAACATCTCATATGCTCCATGACGTTCAAAACGTCTTTGAAGTCCCGATTCCAAGCCGTAAAGCATGGCATACTGAACTATCGAGTAGTCATCAACATGCGTCTGCCAAGCACTCACAATGTCTGCAGTTGCTGGCGTAGGTGGTACACCTAGCGGTGCTTCCAGGACGTAATTCTTCTGTGCAGCAATGAGGATAATCCTGAAGTTACGGACCCAGTCTGTGTAATTGCTACCATCATCTTTCAACTTAGCTTTCTCTAGGAACGCATTAAAATTTCAGGGAACAGTAGCACGAGCCATTGATCTACAACAACATAAATATGCAAAAAAACTATCAGGACTAAGTTCATGATAAATTAAAGTTCAATTAATCATACTACTAAAGAACTCCCACTTAGATAGACATCCGTCTAGTCATCTAAATGATCACATGATCCATATCAACTAAACCATGTCCGATCATCACGTGAGATGGAGTAGTTTTCAATGGTGAACATCTCTATGTTAATCATATCTACTATATGATTCATGTTTGACCTTTCGGTCTCAGTGTTCCGAGGCCATATCTGCATATGCTAGGCTCGTCAAGTTTAACCCGAGTATTCTGCACGTGAAAAACTAGCTTGCACCCCTTATATGTGAACGTATAGCTTATCACACCCTATCATCATGTGGTGTCTCAGCACGACAAACTGTAGCAACGGTGCATACTCAGGGAGAACACTTATACCTTGAAATTTAGTGAGGGATCATCTTATAATGCTACTGATATGTCCATTTTGCATCATGCTTTTATATCAATATTAATTGCATTATGGGCTGTTAGTGCACATTATATATCAATACTTATGGCTATTCTCTCTTATTTTACAAGGTTTACCATGAAGAGGGGGAATGCCGGCAGCTCGAATTCTGGTTGGAAAAGGAGCAAACATTGGAAACCTATTCTGCACTGCTCCAAAAATCCTGAAACTCAACGAAACTTATTTTTGGAATTAATAAGAATTATTGAGCGGAAGAAACACCTCAGGGATCCCACACCCTAGCCAGGAGGGTGGGGGGCGCGCCCACTCCTACTAGGCGCGCCCCTTGTCTCCTGGGCCCCCTGGTGGCCCTCCGGTGTCCATCTTCTGCTATATGAAGGCTTTTACCCTGGAAAAAATTGTGGGCAAGCTTACGGGACAAAACTCCGCCGCCACGAGGCGGAACCTTGGCGGAACCAATCTAGAGCTCCGGCAGAGCTGTTCTGCCGGGGAAACTTCCCTTCGAGAGGGGGAAATCATCACCATCGTCATCACCAATGATCCTCTCATCGGGAGGGGGTAAATCTCCATCAACATCTTCACCAACACCATCTCCTCTCGAAACCCTAGTTCATCTCTTGTATCCAATCTTGTATCCAAACCACAAATTGGTACCTGTGGGTTGCTAGTAGTGTTATTTACTCCTTGTAGTTGATACTAATTGGTTTACTTGGTGGAAGATCATATGTTCAGATCCTTAATGCATATTATTACTCCTCTGATTATGAACATGAATATGCTTTGTGAGTAGTTATGTTTGTTCCTGAGGAATGGGTGAAGTCTTTCTATTAGTAGTCATGTGAATTTGGTATTCGTTCGATATTTTGATGAGATGTATGTTGTCTTTTCCTCTAGTGGTGTTATGTGAATGTCGACTACATGAGACTTCACCATTATTTGGTGCTAGAGGAAGGCATTGGGAAGTAATAAGTAGATGATGGGTTGCTAGAGTGACAGAAGCTTAAACCCTAGTTTATGCGTTGCTTCGTTAGGGGCTGATTTGGATCCATATGTTTAATGCTGTGGTTAGGTTTACCTTAATACTTCTTTTATAGTTGCGGATGCTTGCAATAGGGGTTAATCATAAGTGGGATGCTTGTCCAAGTAAGGGAAGTACCCAAGCACCATTTCACCCACATATCAAGTTATCAAAGTACCAAACATGAATCATATGAGCGTGATGAAAACTAGCTTGACGATAATTCCCATGTGTCCTTGGGAGCTCTTTTTTCATTATAAGAAATTGTCCAGGCTTGTCCTTTTCTACAAAAAGGATTGGGCCACCTTGATGCACTTTATTTACTTTCATTGCTTGTTACCTGTTACAATTTATCTTATCACAAAACTATCTGTTACCTACAATTTCAGTGCTTGCAGAGAAAACCTTACTGAAAACCGCTTATCATTTCGTTCTGCTCCTCGTTGGGTTCGACACTCTTACTTATCGAAAGGACTACGATAGATCCCCTACACTTGTGGGTCAAGACTCTTTTCTGGTGCCGTTGCCGGGGAGTGTAGCACTTTTGGTGAGTGGAACTTGGTAAGGAAACATTTATATAGTGTGCTGAAATTTTCTGTTACTTGTTACTATGGAAACTAATCCTTTGAGGGGCTTGTTTGGGGTATCTTCACCCCGACCAGAAGAGCAAAGAGTTGCTCCTCAACCTACTGAACCTACTGAAAATATTTACTTTGAGATTCCTTCGGGTATGATAGAGAAACTGCTAGCTAATCCATTTGCAGGAGATGGAGCATTGCATCCCGATTTACACCTCATCTTTGTGGATGAAGTTTGTGGATTATTTAAGCTTGTAGGTATTCCCGATGATGTTGTAAAAAGGAAGGTCTTCCCTTTATCTTTTAAGGGAGATGCATTGAGATGGTATAGGCTATGTGATGATACTGGATCTTGGAATTATAAACGATTGAAGTTGGAATTTCAGCAGAAGTTCTATCATATGCATCTTATTCATCGTGATCGTAATTACATATATAATTTCTGGCCTCATGAAGGAGAAAGCATCGCTCAAGCTTGGGGGAGGCTTAAGTCAATGTTATATTCATGCCCCAATCATAAGCTCTCCAGAGAAATGGTTTTTCGAAAATTTTATGCTCGGCTTTCTCTCAATGATCGCAACATGCTCGATACTTCTTGTGCTGGTTCTTATATGATGAAGACTATTGAATTCAGATGGAACTTATTGGAAAGAATTAAACGCAACTCTGAAGATTGGGATTCCGACGATGGTAAGGAGTCAGGTATGACACCTAAGTTTGATTGTGTTAAATCTTTTATGGATACCGATACTTTTCATGGATTTAGCGCTAAATATGGACTTGACTCTAAGATAGTAGCTTCTTTCTGTGAATCTTTTGCTACTCATGTTGATCTCCCTAAGGAGAAGTGGTTTAAATATAATTCTCCCATTGAAGTAAAAGTAGTTGCACCTATTACAGCTGAAGAAAAGACTGTCACTTATAGTGATCCTATTGTTCCTACTACTTATGTTGAGAAACCTCCTTTTCCTGTCAGGATAAAGGATCATCCTAGAACTTCAACTGTTGTTCGTAAGAGTAACACTAGGACTTATACACCTCCTGAGCAAATGAAAGTTGAACCTAGTATTGCTATGGTTAAAGATCTCTTGGATGATGATTTAGATGGGCATGTTATTTATTTTTGTGGTGAAACTGCAAATATTGCTAGACCCGATACTAAGATACATAGACCTATTGTAGGCATGCCTGTTATTTCTGTTAAAATAGGAGATCATTGTTATCATGGCTTATGTGATATGGGTGCTAGTGCTAGTGCAATACCCTATGACTTATATAAAAAAAATTATGCACGACATTACACCCATTGAATTAGAAGATATTGATGTTACCATTAAGCTTGCTAATAGGGACACTATTAAATCAGTTGGGATTGTTAGAGATGTCGAAGTCTTGTGTGGGAAGGTCAAATATCCTGCTGATTTTCTTGTTCTTGGTTCCCCACAAGATGATTTTTGTCCCATTATTTTTGGTAGACCCTTCTTGAACACTGTTAGTGCTAAGATTGATTGCGAAAAGGATGTTGTTGAAATTGGCTTAGGGGATATGAAACATGAGTTTAATTTTGCTAAGTTCTGTAGACAACCTCATGATAGAGAATCACCTAGTAAGGGTGAGATTATTGGTCTTGCTTCTATTGCCGTGGCTCCTACTGGTCCATTAGAACAATATTTGCTTGACCATGAAAATGATATGTTTGTGAAGGAAAGAAGGGAAATAGATGAAGTGTTCCTTAAATAGGAACCTATGCTGAAACATAACCTTCCCATTGAAATTCTTGGGCATCCCCCTCCACCCCAGGGTGATCCCATGTTTGAACTCAAACCATTACCTGATAATCTTAAGTATGCTTATCTTGATGAAAAGAAAATATATCCTGTTATTATTAGTGCTAATCTTTCAGAACAAGAAGAAGAAAGATTATTGAAAACTCTGAAGAAGCACCGAGCTGCTATTGGATATACTCTGGATGATCTCAAGGGAATTAGTCCCACTCTACACTACAAAAAAAAGACACATCTGTGACATTTTGGGCCGAACGATTTTTTTTCTGTCATACATATGACACTTCTATGACGATAATTGTGACAAAACCCAGTATCATCATAGATGTGGTGGGGTCCTACTTCTATGACAAAAAATCATGACAGAAAATGGGCTTTTCGTCCTGGGCGGGCCGGAGATGCAGCTGCATGACATTCTTTGGGCCGTCCATGACGGAAAAAACCATGGTAGAAGCGAGGGGGAGGAAAATTTCGGGGAGTTGCCGGTTACGGTGGGAGGTCGGTGGCCGAGCGATGCGCATTTCTCTCGTACACGTACGCGCGTGTATGCGAGGCGTTGGTTCTAACTGAACCCGAGCAAGGCATTGGGCTCTAACTAAACCCGAGCGATTGCACTGCAGGCTACGCATTACTGAACCCGAGCGATCGATCAATGGCTGTTAACTAAACCCGATGGAGCGATTCCTTCGCTACTGCTGCTAACTAAAGCC
>NC_041391.1:149035535-149050810 GCF_002162155.2 Triticum dicoccoides
TGAGCGGTGGCGTTGCCTCTGGATGAACAAGACCCCGTGGTGTGGAGGGATGGATGAACAGTAGACAGTGGAGGGGTGGCCGTGGAGGGGTGGTTGAACAGGACCCCGTGGTGTGGAGGGTTGGATGAACAGTAGACGGTGGAGGGCTGGATGAACAGTTGACGGTGGAGGGGTGGTTGAACAGTAGACAGTGGAGTAGCACGCGGTGGAGGCTGGATGAATAGGAGCCCGTGGAGGCTGGAGGAGGTCGACGGTAGCCCGTGGAGGCTGGAGGAGGTCGACGGTGGAGATGATCAGTATCCCGTGGAGTCCCGTTTTGCGGCACGCCACACCCCTCCCGATGAACAGGACCCCCATTTCAACCGTAGCGCTCCAACACAAGTCCGTTTCGTCTGTTTTGCGGTACGCCACACCCCTCCCAATCAACAGGACACCCGTTTCGACCGTAGGAGGTCCGTTTCATCCGTTTTGCGGTACGCCACACCCCTCCCGATCAATAGGACCCCTGTTTCGACCGTAGGAGGTCCGTTTCCTCTGTTTTGCGGTACGCCACACCCCTCCCGATCAACAGGACCCCCGTTTCGACCGTAGGAGGTCCGTTTCCTCTGTTTTGCGGTACGTCAGGCCCCTCCCGATCAACAGGATCCCGTTTCGAACATGGACGGTCGAACACAGGGCCGTTTCCTCCGTTCTGCGGTATGCTAGGCCTCGTTTCCATCGCCTGCTCCGTCCAAGCCCTCCTGATGAATACGACCACGCATTCCGTTCCGACCTAGCTGGTTGGCTCCCCATGAACACGACGACGATGTTGTTTCTCCGTTCCGACCCAGCCATGTACGTATGCGCGAGTAGGCGTTCGAGACCCTGCCAGTATGTACGTACGTGGCCGTATTTTCTTTCTTGCACCCTCGTTGCTGTACGTACGTGTACATGCTACGTGTGCGCCTCTACTACGACACGTGCACGCCTATACTACGACACGTGCGTGCCTCTACATCGACCAGTATGTACGTACACGTTCTTGACAAGAATAACAACACTACGTATGCTTCGACCAGGTGGGTCCTGACTGTCAAGCACTTCCTTGCCTGTGAAGATGTAGCTGGTGGGTCCTAGCAGTCAGGGGGGCGAATCGTTTTGTTTTTTTGCCCGGACGCACTTCCTTGCGTGCGAAGGTGTAGCTGGTTGGTCCCAGCAGTCAGGAGGGAAACATTTTTTTCACGAAATAGGGTGGCCTGTCCGGTGGGTCCCTGTTGTCATGTGGAGGAATCATTATTTTCCGCATAATAAGGAGGCACTTCCTTGCTACGGCCGTGGACCCAGCTGTCAGCCTCTCGACGTACAGTCCACGTCTGATGGAAGTTGTTCCTTGACCACGTTGACCATGCCGTGCCGAGAGCACCAGGGTGGTGGACGATGGCGAGGCCTAGGAAGGGGACAACACGGAGCCGGTGAAGACGCGGCAGTGGATGCCCACGCAGAGAGGAGTATGAGTATTCACTCGTTCGGCTGCGGTGTGAGGCTGCCGTTGCCGCAGGGCCTGGCCTAAGGTGGGAATAGTAGGGGGCGGTGAGGCCTCCGTGGCAGCACAGCCAGCCATGAGAGGCAGGAGCAGGCGGCACGACCGGCACTGCTTTGGGCGTCTGGAGAAAGAAGACCAGAGGTTGAAGAAGCACTACGGCCGTTGGATGGACATCGTACGGTCACAGGAGCTAGAATCGTTCATATTGACTAAGTTGACAAAGCCCTCCATCCCCGTCAACTTAGTAGTCCCATAAGTCAGCTTCCCACCAAGGTGAGTCCCAGCTAGCAGGGGGAGTATTCATTTCTTGTGCGTAATAAAGAGGCACTTCCGGTGGGTCCGAGCTGACAGCGGGGGGAACGTTTTTTTCGTGAAATACGGTGGCCTGTCCGGTGGGTCCCAACAGTCAGGGGGGAACGTTTTTTTCGCGAAATAAGGTGGCCCGTTCGGTGGGTCCCTGTTGTCAGGTGGAGGAATAATTATTTTGCGCGTAATAAGGAGGCACTTCCTTGCGGCCGTCGTGGACCCAACTGTCAGCCTGTCCACGTACAGTACTCTTCCGATGGAAGTCAGTCGTTGACCACGTTGACCACGCCGCGCCGAGAGCACCAGGGCGGTGGACGATGGCGACGCCTAGGAAGGGGAGGATGCGAAGCCGGGGAAGATGCAGCAGTGGAAGCCCGCGTGGAGAGGAGTACGAGGGTTCACTGGTTCGGCTGCGGTGTGAGGCTGCCGTCGCTGCAGAATAACAGGGGGTGTGGATGAGTGGAGGGATGGCCTGGCCAGCGGTGGGAGTAGTATGGGGGCGGTGAGGCCTCCGCGGCAGCACATCCGGCCACGGGAGGCAGGAGTAGGCGGCACGACCGACACTGCTTTGGGCGGCTGGACCAGGAAGACCAGAGGTTGAAGAAGCACTACGGCCATTGGATGGACATCGTACGGTCACTGAAGCTAGAATCGTTTATATTGACTAAGTTGACAAAGCCCTTGGTACGCTCCAACTTAATAGGCCCACAGGTCAGCCTCCGAAATGGTGCGCCCTTGATGTCAGGGAGGAATCATTTTTTGGGCGGCCGAAGCTAAGAATATCCGAGATTGAAGAAGAAGCACGACATCCGTTGGATAGATATCCAATGGCCACTGCTGCTAGAACCGTGTATTGACTATAATAAGTTGACAAAGCCTTGCATACGCATCAACTTATTTTTTTAGGGGATGCGTCACTTAGTAGTCCCACAAGTGTGTGGCAAAGAACTTATAGCCCATTTGCGTTTTGTAAGAATGTACAACCCATTTTTGAATTCTAATGGAATTTACAACAACCCATTTATAGTTTGTTAAAAGTACAACCCATTTTCTAGCTAGGACAATGATTAATAATTTCAACCAACCGTTGAAGACAGAATTCAATAAAATTTCCCACATTTTGATGGGATCCGAAATATTTTTATCCCAAAATTTCTAGTCAGATTAAATATAAATCTGTATTACGTAAAAATCCAACGAAACATTGCGCGTGCAACAATGAAAATTTAAGATTTTCAAAATCCATAAATAATATTTTATAAACTAATTTCGTGTTTGGTGCATTTTTTATAGTTACTGACCAGTTTTTATAATTACATCCCATTTATTATTTTTAAAGCCCATTTTCCTATTAAGCCTAATGCATCCCTCCTAGGAAAGATTTGCAGCCCAGCGGGGCGGAGAATAACAAGTTGACCTTGCCTGGGTATTCCTCAAAAAGACGTATAGCTGGGCTAGCCATTTTCATCTTGAAAAAAGTAGTATCTGGGCTGGATATCTGGCCTGGGCTAGACGGGCCACAGCCCGCCCAGTTAATACCCTGCTCTCCTCTAAACAACAATGAAATCATCGCCAAGAAAAACTCTGCAGTGCTCACGCCTCAAAAACACAAATATTGCTCGAGCTGCTTGGTCCCAGCTGTCGGCCGCACCTTGTGCAATTCTCTCGTTTATATTGACTACATAGGTTGACAATGGTGTGGGACCGTGATGTCAAGAAACCAAGAGAAAGCAAAAAAAAATATAGTTGTACATAATAAGGAGGCACTTGCGTATGTACGGCTATGGCCCTAGTGGGTCCCTAGTGTCATCCAGTCAAAATAAAGTCATCTCCGGAATCCTCATGTTCGTTGACCATGTTAACAATGCTCGGCGCCACGACGAGTGCAACAACCCGAAGCACAATGGAGAGGGCCTCGCAGGCCCTACGGAGGTCTGATACAGCGCCCGCTGCTCATTCAGGAAGCCAGGATCATCAGACACCTATGAGCACCTTCGAGAAACTGAGACGGCATGAAACGGTAAGGCCATGCTTGGGAGCTCTGGTTTATTTCAAACCTGTATTAACATACAAGTGTAATTTACTCGTCATCGGAAGGCCCGAGGTTTGTAAGTAAAACAAGCGGGTTACGCGTGTAATTTGAGAGACCAGCGTATATTTTACGAGCACTGCTATATGAACGACATTACCAGACGATACATGCACGACGTGCGTATCATGCCATCCATGGGCAAGGCTGAAACAACAGCTAACGGATGGATTAGCAATCGTCCGAGTGTCGTTCAGCGTTTTTATCGTGCGTGAAGTACTTCCAATATCTTACTAGTTGAAATCAACCAACCAAGCGCCTTCGCCCGAGACCATCTGCTTTAATTTACAAGCATCAGTTTTACAAGCGGTTATGGTTGGAAAATGACGATCCAATCACGGCCTAATATCATGAGTTGGTCGGAAGATCATATGGTTTCACGTCTAACCTACCCAACATGTCGTATAGGCTATGAATGAAACATCAGACAATGAACTTCTTACGCACAGAAACAACAGAAGAGGATGATCTTCTTAACAAGCAAATCACTGGCGTTAGATCGACATGCAAAACAATATGAAGCATTATTCTCAGGAGGCACGGTGAATAGCTCGTGATGCCGCATGCCACAACATTCCAAGCTCAACTTTGCAATCAAACACAAGGCCTGGCATTACATAGACAATATTCAGAACAAACTCTTAACATAGGAATATCTCAGCAGAGTAACTATTTACTTCTAAACTGAACACAGGAATAGGAAAAAACACTCGACGCTGCTCCCAGCAAGGGCATCCCACTCAAAAATATCAAATGCATGTCTTCTGGCTAACATCAATGAGCAAATTTTTGAGAAGGTTTTCCAATTCCAATATATTAAACTAACGTATTCTTGCTAACATCAATGATTAAACTTTGACAAGCTTTTCCCATTCAAAATATGTAATGCCTATGATCGTGTCCTGTCGTAGCTTCTTGTACTTGTTTGGGCTCTTTTTGCCCAGGGCACTCCACGTGTTGTTAAATTGCCAATGGTATCTGCAGACTAGTCACTGTTGGAAATATGCCCTAGAGGCAATAATAAAAGTATTATTATATTTCATTGTTCATGATAATTGTCTTATATTCATGCTATAACTGTATTATCCGGAAATCGTAATACACGTGTGAATACATAGACCTCAATATGTCCCTAGTGAGCCTCTAGTTGACTAGCTCGTTGTGATCAACAGATAGTCATGATTTCCTGGCTATGGACATTGGATGTCGTTGATAACGGGATCACATCATTAGGAGAATGATGTGATGGACAAGACCCAATCCTAAGCATAGCACAAAGGTCGTTTAGTTCGTTTGCTAGAGCTTTGCCAATGTCAAGTATCTCTTCCTTAGACCATGAGATCGTGTAACTCCCGGATACCGTAGGAGTGCCTTGGGTGTATCAAACGTCAGAACGTAACTGGGTGACTATAAAGGTGCATTACAGGTATCTCCGAAAGTAGCTGTTGGGTTGACACGGATCGAGACTGGGATTTGTCACTCCGTATGACGGAGAGGTATCTCTGGGCCCACTCGGTAATGCATCATCATAATGAGCTCAAGGTGACCAAAGTGTTGGCCACGAGATCATGCATTACGGTACGAGTAAAGTGACTTGCCGGTAACGAGACTGAACAAGGTATTGGGATACCGACGATCGAGTCTCGGGAAAGTAACGTACCGATTGACAAAGGGAATTGTATACAGGGTTTGATCGAATCCTCGACATCGTGGTTCATCCGATGACAACATCGAGAAGCATGTGGGAGCCAACATGGGTATCCAGATCCTGCTATTGGTTATTGACCGGAGAACGTCTCGGTCATGTCTACATGTCTCCCGAACCCGTAGGGTCTACACACTTAAGGTTCGATGACGCTAGGGTTATAAAGGAAGTTTGTATGTGGTTACCGAAGGTTGTTCGGAGTCCCGGATGAGATCCCGGACGTCACGAGGAGTTCCGGAATGGTCCGGAGGTAAAGATTTATATATGGGAAGTCTTATTTTGGCCACCGGAAAATGTTCGGGATTTTTCGGTATTGTACCGGGAAGGTTCTAGAAGGTTCCGAAGTGGGGCCCACCTGCATGGGGGGACCCACATGAACGTGAGTAGTGGGGGAAAGGCCCCACACCCCTGGTCAAGGTGCACCGAGATCCCCCCTTAGAAGGAATAAGATCATATCCCGAAGGGATAAGATCAAGATCCCTAAAAAGGGGGGATAACAATCGGTGGGGAAGGAAATGATGGGATTTCTTTCCTCCCACCTTGGCCAACGCCCCAATGGACTTGGAGGGCAAGAAACCAGCCCCTCCACCCCTATATATAGTGGGGAGGTACATGGGAGCTAAACACAAGCCAAGGCGCAGCCCCTCCCCTCCCCAACACCTCTCCTCCTCCGTATATGCTTGGCGAAGCCCTGTCGGAGTACTGCTACACCAACTACACCACACCGTCGTGCTGCCGTTGGAGCAATCTTCCTCAACCTCTCCTTGCCCCTTGCTGGATCAAGAAGGAGGAGATGTCTCCCGTCCCGTACGTGTGTTGAACGCGGAGGTGCTGTCCGTTCAGCACTTGGACATCGGTGATCCGAATCACGTTCGAGTACGACTCCATCATCACCATCCCCTTGGCTAGCTTCCGCTCGTGATCTACAAGTGGTATGTAGATGCAAACTCTCTCCCTTGACTCGTTACTTAGGTGAAACCGTAGGAAAAATTTTAATTTTCTGCAACGTTCCCCAACAATGGCATCATGAGCTAGGTCTATGCGTAGTTCTCTTTGCACGAGTAGAACACAATTTTGTTGTGGGCGTGGATTTTGTCATCTTACTTGCCTCTACTAGTCTTTTCTTGCTTCGGCGGTATTGTGGGATGAAGCGGCCCGGACCAACCTTACACGTACGCTTACGTGAGACCGGTTCCACCGACTGACATGCACTAGTTGCATAAGGTGGCTAGCGGGTGTCTGTCTCTCCCACTTTAGTTGGAGCGGATTCGATGAAAAGGGCCCTTGTGAAGGGTAAATAGAAGTTGACAAAATCACGTTGTGGTTATTCGTAGGTAAGAAAACGTTCTTGCTAGAACCCAATTGCAGCCACGTAAAAGATGCAACAATTGATCATGTGATGTGATATGGCCAGAAGTTGTGATGAATGATGAATTGTGATGTATGAGATCATGTTCTTTGTAATAGGATTCACGACTTGCATGTCGATGAGTACGACAACCGGCAGGAGCCATAGGAGTTGTCTTTATTTTTTGTATGACCTGTGTGTCATTGAAGAACGCCATGTAACTCACTTTACTTTATTGCTAAACGCGTTAGCCATAGAAGTAGAAGTAGTCGTTGGCGTGACAACTTCATGAAGACACGATGATGGAGATCATGATGATGGAGATCATGGTGTCAAGCCGGTGACAAGATGATCATGGAGCCCCGAAGATGAAGATCAATGGAGCTATATGATATTGGCCATATCATGTCACAACTATATAATTGCATGTGATGTTTATTATGTTTATGCATCTTGTTTACTTAGGACGACGGTAGTAAATAAGATGATCCCTTACAAAAAATTTCAAGAAGTGTTCTCCCCTAACTGTGCACCGTTGCTACAGTTCGTCGCTTCTAAGCACCACGTGATGATCAGGTGTGATGGATTCTTACGTTCACATACAACGGGTGTAAGACAGTTTTACATAGCGAAAACACTTAGGGTTAACTTGACGAGCCTAGCATGTGCAGACATGGCCTCGGAACACGGAGACCGAAAGGTCGAACACGAGTCGTATGGAAGATACGATCAACATGAGAATGTTCACCGATGATGACTAGTCCGTCTCACGTGATGATCGGACACGGCCTAGTCGACTCGGATCGTGTAACACTTAGATGACTAAAGGGATGTCTAATCTGAGTGGGAGTTTATAATTTGATTAGAACTTAATTATCATGAACTTAGTCTAAAACCTTTGCAAATATGTCTTGTAGATCAAATGGCCAACGCTCATGTCAACATGAACTTCAACGCGTTCCTAGAGAAAACCAAGCTGAAAGATGATGGCAGCAACTATACGGACTGGGTCCGGAACCTGAGGATCATCCTCATAGCTGCCAGGAAACAATATGTCCTAGAAGGACCGCTAGGTGACTCTCCCGTCCCAGAGAACCAAGACATTATGAATGCTTGGCAAACTCGCGCTGATGATTACTCCCTCGTTCAGTGCGGCATGCTTTACAGCTTAGAACCGGGGCTCCGAAAGCGTTTTGAGCATCACGGAGCATATGAGATGTTCGAAGAGCTGAAACTAGTTTTCCAAGCTCATGCCCGGGTCGAGAGATATGATGTCTCCGACAAGTTCTACAGTTGTAAGATGGAGGAAAACAGTTCTGTCAGTGAGCACATCCTGAAGATGTCTGGGTTGCACAACCGTATGACCCAGCTGAACATTAACCTCCCAGATGAGGCGGTCATTGACAGAATCCTCCAGTCGCTCCCACCAAGCTACAAGAGCTTTGTGATGAACTACAACATGCAGGGGATGGAAAAGACCATTCCTGAAGTGTTCTCGATGCTGAAGTCAGCAGAGGCTGAAATCAAGAAAGAACATCAAGTGTTGATGGTCAATAAGACCACTAAGTTCAAGAAGGGCAAGGGTAAGAAGAACTTCAAGAAGGACGGCAAGGAGGTTGCCGCGCCTGGTAAGCCAGTTACCGGGAAGAAGTCAAAGAATGGACCTAAGCCTAAGACTGAGTGCTTTTATTGCAAGGGGAAGGGTCACTGGAAGTGGAACTGCCCCAAATACTTAGCAGATAAGAAGGCCGGCAAAACCAAAGGTATATTTGATATGCATGTAATTGATGTGTACCTTACCAGTACTCGTAGTAACTCCTGGGTATTTGATACCGGTGCCGTTGCTCATATTTGTAACTCACAGCAGGAGCTGCGGAATAAACGGAGACTGGCGAAGGACGAGGTGATGATGCGCGTCGGGAATGGTTCCAGAGTCGATGTGATCGCCGTCGGCACGCTGCCTCTACATTTACCTACGGGATTAGTTTTGAGCCTTAATAATTGTTATTTAGTGCCAAGTTTGAGCATGAACATTGTATCTGGATCTCGTTTAATACGAGATGGCTACTCATTTAAGTCTGAGAATAATGGTTGTTTGATTTATATGAGAGATATGTTTTATGGTCATGCTCCGATGGTCAATGGTTTATTCTTAATGAATCTCGAGCGTAATATTACACATGTTCATAGTGTAGATGCCAAAAGATGTAAAGTTGATAACGATAGTCCCACATACTTGTGGCACTGCCGCATTGGTCACATTGGTGTCAAGCGCATGAAGAAGCTCCATGCCGATGGACTTTTAGAGTCTCTTGATTATGAATCGTTTGACACGTGCGAACCATGCCTCATGGGCAAGATGACCAAGACTCCGTTCTCCGGAACAATGGAGCGAGCAACCAACTTATTGGAAATCATACATACCGATGTGTGCGGTCCAATGAGCGTTGAGGCTCGCGGAGGATATCGTTATGTTCTCACTCTCACTGATGACTTAAGTAGATATGGGTATGTCTACTTAATGAAACACAAGTCTGAGACCTTTGAAAAGTTCAAGGAATTTCAGAATGAGGTGGAGAATCAACGTGACTGAAAGATAAAGTGCCTACGATCAGATCGTGGAGGAGAATATTTAAGTCATGAATTTGGCACACACTTAAGGAAATGTGGAATCGTTTCACAACTCACGCCGCCTGGAACACCTCAGCGAAACGGTGTGTCCGAACGTCGTAATCGCACTCCATTGGATATGGTGCGGTCTATGATGTCTCTTACTGATTTACCGCTATCATTTTGGGGATACGCTCTAGAGACAGCTACATTCACTTTAAATAGGGCACCGTCTAAATCCGTTGAGACGACACCGTATGAATTATGGTTTGGGAAGAAACCTAAGCTGTCGTTTCTAAAAGTTTGGGGATGCGATGCTCATGTCAAGAAACTTCAACCTGAAAAGCTCGAACCCAAGTCGGAAAAATGCGTCTTCATAGGATACCCTAAGGAAACTGTCGGGTATACCTTCTACTTAAGATCCAAGGGCAAAATCTTTGTTGCCAAGAACGGATGCTTTCTGGAAAAAGAGTTTCTCTCGAAAGAAGTAAGTGGGAGGAAAGTAGAACTCGATGAAGTACTACCTCTCGAACGGGAAAGTGGTGCAGCTCAGGAAAATGTTCCTGTGATGCCCACACCAACTGAAGAGGAAACCAATGATGATGATCAAGGTACTTCGGATCAAGTTGCTACTGAACTTTGTAGGTCCACAAGGACACGTTCCGCACCAGAGTGGTACGGCAACCCCGTCCTGGAAATCATGTTGTTAGACAACGGTGAACCTTCGAACTATGAAGAAGCGATGGCGGGCCTAGATTCCAACAAATGGCTTGAAGCCATGAAATCCGAGATAGAATCCATGTATGAAAACAAAGTATGGACTTTGACAGACTTGCCCGATGATCAGCGAGCGATAGAAAACAAATGGATCTTTAAGAAGAAGACAGACGCGGATGGTAATGTCACCATCTATAAAGCTCGACTTGTCGCTAAGGGTTATCGACAGGTTCAAGGGATTGACTATGACGAGACATTCTCTCCCGTAGCGAAGCTAAAGTCCGTCCGAATCATGTTAGCAACTGCCGCTTATTATGATTATGAGATATGGCAGATGGACGTCAAAACAGCATTCCTTAACGGGCATCTTAAGGAAGAACTGTATATGATACAGCCGGAAGGTTTTGTCGATCCTAAGAACGCTAACAAAGTATGCAAGCTCCAGCGATCCATTTATGGGCTGGTGCAAGCATCTCGGAGTTGGAATATTCGCTTTGATGAGATGATCAAAGCGTTTGGGTTTATGCAGACTTATGGAGAAGCCTGCGTTTACAAGAAAGTGAGTGGGAGCTCTGTAGCATTTCTCATATTATATGTAGATGACATACTCTTGATGGGAAATAATATAGAATTTCTGAACAGCATTAAGGCCTACTTGAATAAGTGTTTTTCAATGAAGGACCTTGGAGAAGCTGCTTACATATTAGGCATCAAGATCTATAGAGATAGATCGAGACGCCTCATAGGTCTTTCACAAAGCACATACCTTGATAAGATTTTGAAGAGGTTCAAAATGGATCAGTCCAAGAAGGGGTTCTTGCCTATGTTACAAGGTGTGAGATTGAGCTCGGCTTAGTCACCGACCACGGCAAAAGATAAAGAAGAGATGAGTGTCATCCCCTATGCTTCAGCCATAGGATCTATTATGTATGCCATGCTGTGTACCAGACCTGATGTAAACCTTGCCGTGAGTTTGGTAGCTAGATACCAAAGTAATCCCGGCAAGGAACACTGGACAGCAGTCAAGAATATCCTGAAGTACCTGAAAAGGACAAAGGACATGTTTCTCGTTTATGGAGGAGACGAAGAGCTTGTCGTAAAGGGTTACGTCGACGCTAGCTTCGACTCAGATCCGGATGACTCTAAGTCACAAACCGGATACGTGTATATGTTGAATGGTGGAGCAGTAAGCTGGTGCAGCTACAAGCAGAGCGTCGTGGCGGGATCTACGTGTGAAGAGAAGTACATGGCAGCCTCGGAGGCAGCGCATGAAGCGATTTGGGTGAAGGAGTTCATCACCGACCTAGGAGTCATACCCAATGCGTCGGGGCCAATCAAACTCTTCTTTGACAACACTGGAGCTATTGCCCTTGCCAAGGAGCCCAGGTTTCACAAGAAGACCAGGCACATCAAGCATCGTTTCAACTCCATCCATGAAAATGTTCAAGATGGAGACATAGAAATTTGCAAAGTACATACGGATCTGAATGTCGCAGATCCGTTGACTAAACCTCTCTCGCGAGCTAAACATGATCAACACCAGAACTCTATGGGTGTTCGATTCATCACAATGTAACTAGATTGGTGACTCTAGTGCAAGTGGGAGACTGTTGGAAATATGCCCTAGAGGCAATAATAAAAGTATTATTATATTTCATTGTTCATGATAATTGTCTTTTATTCATGCTATAACTGTATTATCCGGAAATCGTAATACATGTGTGAATACATAGACCTCAATATGTCCCTAGTGAGCCTCTAGTTGACTAGCTCGTTGTGATCAACAGATAGTCATGATTTCCTGGCTATGGACATTGGATGTCGTTGATAACGGGATCACATCATTAGGAGAATGATGTGATGGACAAGACCCAATCCTAAGCATAGCACAAAGGTCGTTTAGTTCGTTTGCTAGAGCTTTGCCAATGTCAAGTATCTCTTCCTTAGACCATGAGATCGTGTAACTCCCGGATACCGTAGGAGTGCCTTGGGTGTATCAAACATCAGAACGTAACTGGGTGACTATAAAGGTGCATTACAGGTATCTCCGAAAGTAGCTGTTGGGTTGACACGGATCGAGACTGGGATTTGTCACTCCGTATGACGGAGAGGTATCTCTGGGCCCACTCGGTAATGCATCATCATAATGAGCTCAAGGTGACCAAAGTGTTGGCCACGAGATCATGCATTACGGTACGAGTAAAGTGACTTGCCGGTAACGAGACTGAACAAGGTATTGGGATACCGACGATCGAGTCTCGGGCAAGTAACGTACCGATTGACAAAGGGAATTGTATACAGGGTTTGATCGAATCCTCGACACCGTGGTTCATCCGATAACAACATCGAGAAGCATGCGGGAGCCAACATGGGTATCCAGATCCCGCTGTTGGTTATTGACCGGAGAATGTCTCGGTCATGTCTACATGTCTCCCGAACCCGTAGGGTCTACACACTTAAGGTTCGATGACGCTAGGGTTATAAAGGAAGTTCGTATGTGGTTACCGAATGTTGTTCGGAGTCCCGGATGAGATCCCGGACGTCACGAGGAGTTCCGGAATGGTCCGGAGGTAAAGATTTATATATGGGAAGTCCTATTTTGGCCACCGGAAAATGTTCGGGATTTTTCGGTATTGTACCGGGAAGGTTCTAGAAGGTTCCGGAGTGGGGCCCACCTGCATGGGGGGACCCACATGAACGTGAGTAGTGGGGGAAAGGCCCCACACCCCTGGTCAAGGCGCACCGAGATCCCCCCTTAGAAGGAATAAGATCATATCCCGAAGGGATAAGATCAAGATCCCTAAAAAGGGGGGATAACAATCGGTGGGGAAGGAAATGATGGGATTTCTTTCCTCCCACCTTGGCCAACGCCCCAATGGACTTGGAGGGCAAGAAACCAGCCCCTCCACCCCTATATATAGTGGGGAGGCGCATGGGAGCTAAACACAAGCCAAGGCGCAGCCCCTCCCCTCCCCAACACCTCTCCTCCTCCGTATATGCTTGGCGAAGCCCTGTCGGAGTACTGCTACACCAACTACACCACGCCGTCGTGCTGCCGTTGGAGCAATCTTCCTCAACCTCTCCTTCCCCCTTGCTGGATCAAGAAGGAGGAGACGTCTCCCGTCCCGTACGTGTGTTGAACGCGGAGGTGCTGTCCGTTCAGCACTTGGACATCGGTGATCCGAATCACGTTCGAGTACGACTCCATCATCACCATCCCCTTGGCTAGCTTCCGCTCGTGATCTACAAGTGGTATGTAGATGCAAACCCTCTCCCTTGACTCGTTGCTTAGATGAACTCATAGATGGATCTTGGTGAAACCGTAGGAAAATTTTTAATTTTCTGCAACGTTCCCCAACAGTCATGTCACCGGTGTCTAATAATACTCTGTAAAGCTTCCGAGTCATTCCTTCTATAATGTACGGCAACCAGTGACTGCTTCTTTCTGCAAAGTGGAACGTCCAACTGGACCCAGTAACGCAACAGTTTGCCTTGGACACATTGGCTCCTTTTGTGCAGTTCAACTATAATCGAAGTCGGAATAAAACCGAGCTTTAATTTTGATATCCCTGTAAGCAACAATAGGTATAAGAGAAACAATTACTGAGAAATAACGGTTGATGACTTGTCTTAATGGGAAACAAAGCAGGAGAGTAGCAATTCTCCATCAGTGTGATTCATTCATATTGACTGAGACATTATGTTAACAATGCCTTGTTTCAACATGTATAAAGAACGACAAAGCAGAAAAGTACCATTCCTAAAACAATGCAACTGATTCATTTTTAAAGAGACATTATCTTAACAATACCTTGGTTAAACATGTAGAAAGAACTACAAAGCAGGATAGTACCATTCCTAACAAGTGTTGCAGTTTTGAACTAAGATTCAGTAGTTAATTAATTCTGAGAGTGGCATTGCTTAATTTTACCAGCGGCATCAGATTAACGAAAAACATATACAGTTCCAGGGGAGAGTGGGCGCAACAAGAATATGTGCTTCCATCTACTTATAAAGGGGGTGATGCAGAGTTTGTTGTAACAAAGCAACAAGCATCATGTCTGGGTTGGTCCCATTTTTGTTCACTACTTAATGGGAAAAGACAACAATACAATAGCTTCAATTCAACATTTATTTAAAACAGTACCAATATAGGTAGCACAACATCCCAAAGCACACTGCACAATCATGTGGATGAAGGCCTGTACTGACCTTTCATGAGAACACCAGGATAAAATACGAATCAGCTAACACGAATAGGAAATCCAATCTCCTTTTGTGCAGTTGCACTGAAATCAAGCAAAGTGTTTCGCGTAGCGAAGCAAAATGTCGCAATAGCAACAAGTTGAATAGATATCATGTGGTTGAGACCAAGATTTGAAACAACTCGACAGGAACACTAGAAATAAATCTCGGATCTCCTTTTGTGCAGTTCCACCAAAATTAAGCAAAGTCACCGGTGTGACATTCAAGTTGAACTGCACAAAACACTCTTAAAACATAAGTGCTTCGAGTAGCGAAGCAAAATGTCGCAATAGCAACAAGTTGAATCGATACCCCTGTTTTAACAGAGGCAAAAAAGGAAACAATTACTTGCCGATAAAGGAGGATGAAACAAACGGTGACAGAAAGAAGCATCTAACTTATCTTGGATGGAAAACAAAGTAGGATAGTAGCATTTCTAAAACAGTTGCATTGATTCATATTAACAGAGACACTCTCTTGAAACAACATTTGTTAAAAAATGTAATTTACTTTTAACAGTGGCATTACTTCAATTTTCCGGCGGTATTCTTAGATTAACAATAGCAAAATAGCTGTATGGGACATGCTAGCACCATGTGCGTCCACACGTATAAATGGGTGATGCAGAGTATGTAGCCAAGCAGCATATCTGTGTTGGTTCCATATTTGTTCTCTTTGAACTTTTTTCCTATGTGAGGGCAGCAAATCTAGTCCTGCACAAACTACCCGACCC
>NC_041391.1:149051140-149094609 GCF_002162155.2 Triticum dicoccoides
AAGAGATCGGTTCCTTACAGATGTGTGTACTGGGTTACCCCCTTTTTCCCTTTTCGACCAACAAAGTGGCTGGATAGCCAGTCTATAATACTTTTCCTCCCTCCTTTCCTCATTGAACCACATCCTAGATTCATGCTCCACCCCACGCACCTTTCTTTCCTCTTTGAACCAAGACCTAGATTCGACTACAGATCGAAAAAGATCAACATGCAGCTAGAGCAACGACGGTTTCAGAGAAACTTATACCTTAGGGTCGTCGGGATGTGGCAAGGCTTACGGCGGGAGGCCGGGTCTGCCCACACTACGTACGACAGCAAGGAAGAAGGGGTCAGTGGCCCTCCCGCATAGGCTCTGGGTGAAAGAGAACAGTGCATCCGGTAGTGGATTATCTCCCTCGCCGAAGCCGATAGAGTTAACGCTGCACCTCCTCCCCTTGCCGGTGCGACGGGATACGTACGCCTCCTTCACCAGCTGTGAGGGGGGAGAGAGAGACAAGAGGCCAACGCAGTCTTGTTTAGATCTGGTGACGAGAGGGTGAGAGACTGTGAATATTGCAAACCCTAGCAAATGAAAGCTGAGCCTCGAGCGTGTAATATATATGTATTGCGGCGAGCGTGTGGAGAGTGCAAACCCTAGCGAACAAGCGCTGAGGCTCCCGCTTACATTATATACTTGTGGGAGCTTAGATGTGATATCCTTAAATAACATCTAGATGTGAATTAGATAAACTGATTTTCTAAGGTACCAAGAAAGAAAACTCGATCAAAAACATGCCCCCGCTTCAAGGTCGCGAGAGTCGTCGCGCACACACACATAGACATAGACATGCATATCCGTGTTTGCATAAAATTCCATTTCCATCTCAATATCCAATCATATTTGTCCAACTGGCACATTATTTACGTTGTTAATTATATACGCAACAATATTAACGTACATCATCTCTTGTTTGCGCACGTCCGGACCGCTGCCATGGCCGGTCCTGACCAAACCGAACCCTCTTCATCACCAGCGCGTGCTTCCCGCCTGAAAAGGTCAATGCCGCATTCATGCCCGGCCAGAGCGGACGCGACCTCTCACTAGCGCCGGCATTGAAGCGGTGCGCCGGCCGAGAGAGCGTCGCCCGGCGCCGCTTCCTGGTGCACGCGGCTGCTCCGCGCTCAAAGATCGCAATAGCCGGCTACAACATGCATATAAAAAGTTCTTGGGAGTCCGTGCTACAGCTAGCTGTCCTCCCCCAACTCATCAATCTCTTCCAGTAGTGCTAGTAGTACTCCATGGCGCGATCCATCAACAAGCAGGCGGGAAAGTTATCGTATACTCGGTTTGCGGTGAGTGGCATGCCGAGCGAACATGTGGGGTCGAGCTGTGGACGAGGGTGAGACACGAACACGACAGACGTGATTTAAACGTTGGTTTTGCTCGATGTCACGATCCAACGAAACGAAACGTTGGTTTCTCTCCGTTTCCCTTTTTCCTCTGGAAAAATGGAAACTTTCCACTCCATTTTCATTCCTATTCCAAGGTTGCCCCGTTACAACATTCCAACAAATACAAAGGAAAACAAACACGCATGCTGATGCATCTCAATGATTCACAGATCATAGCCAATATTTACTTCACAACTAAAGAAAAAAGTTGTGAGAGCGTGTACGAAAGAAAAACTACTGATAGGGTCACTACGACTTAAATCCTAAACCCTAAACATGATTTAATTCCCTGGCCAGGTGGAACCTGTCGAAGGAAAGATGGCTGGCACCCTCAGATCATACGATGCTTTTGTGCAGTTCCACTAAAATCGACCTGAGCATCCCTGATGGCAAAGATATTGAAGAAGTGTGATTAGAATAATAGTACTAGTACTAGTTCATGAGACATAAACTCATCACAAGTATAAGCCGGTAGAAGTAGAGAAAGATTGACATGGAGATGGAGCTACGGCAGTGGAGCAAGCCGACTCCAAAAGGAAGATGGACTACCTGGGACGTCGGGCTGTACCTAGAAGGGCGGTTGGGACGCGACATCGGCCCATACCGCGATGACCCCCGATTGGGACGCACCGACTGTGGGTTTTCTCCCTCGCCGATGTCGACCGCGTCTACGCAGAACATTGTTCCCTTTCCCCAGCTGCGGGATCAGGCCTGTCGTTCTATGCTTGTGAAGAGAGCAACCTTAGCAAGCAGGCTTGTGTAGCTTAGGCTCCTGCTAGTGTATATATAGTGGTTTTCCTTTTCTCTCCATATCAACCATTTTATATTGCGTACGTGTCATTCAAGAGTGAAATGATGGTTGCTTCTTCCGACTAACTTACTGTGTGATTTGACTGCTCCTTAGTGGCCCCTACACGTACTCCCCCTACATGTATGCAACAGTCACACGTACACATGGACGCAAAAACGCACGCGACACCCTAATGCATGCATGTCCGAGCACACAACGGAACACACACGGTCACGCTAAGTGCTCAACCTACACGTGCATGCACACACATACTCAGTCAGGGTGAGCTAGTGACCGTATAAACACCGGAATATATATATATATATATATATTGAGCGCAATGAGCGTATTATGAAGTCCACTGACCATATTTTTACAAATATACAGTGACAGACAATGTATTTATCTCGTTTGAAATTAATCCATATTAACCGGAGAGGAGACAGTATGGACTAGCATTACTTGCGCACGATGGCTCGCAGGACGAGGAGAAACTTTTGACTAATGCAAGCTCTCCCTCGCTCAGGCGGTGGACATGCAACAGTTAATTCGGTGTCAGATTCCCAGAAGCATACACTATACTACTAGTGCTACTATTGTTCGACTTCCCGAATAGGCGAACAACCAAGCGCAAAGTTTACTAGTACTAGTACTACTAATATAGTCTATAAAGGTACGTACTATACTAGTACTAGGAACCAGATGGAGGAGCGTCTGCACTCTTATTATAATTTTAAAATGTGATAAAGCAATCTTCAACACATTTGGTTCTCTTCGAGGGTTCTCGCATGTGATAATGGAAGTTGATTGCATGGAATACTCGCCACAATTCTCGCTTAATTCTGGCTCATATCCTGTTACAAATAGTAGCGCTCGGTAATATTTCCTCTTTTTTGTTATTCAGCGTGTAAACAGGTCAGCAAACCTTGCGGCGCATCTTCGTGCGAACCGTGCTTGCTGCACTTTGAATGTGGCCGAGAGCTGGCTTGATGAAACACCTCGCTTCCTACTTCTTTTTTTGCGGGGTACCTTGCTTCCTAGTGAACACTATCTTGGCTGATCGTCCTAAGAATGCTTATGTATTAATAAAGCTCTCTCATTTACCCGCAAAAAAGATTAAGCCATATTAACCGGAAAGGAGGGAGTATGGACTAGCACTACTTTTTGGTGTGTCCCGTCAACTTGCAGAACAAGGAGAAGCTTGCAGGACAAGGTGAAGCTCGCTTACACCTTTTGACTAATGCAACCTACCCTCAGTGGACATACATCAGTCCATTCAGTGTCAGATTGTCAGAGGCATACACTGTAGTACCCAACATGCGGAGTACCATCATTGTTCGACTTCACGAAGAGGCGAAGAGCCAAGCGCAGTAGTACTAGTAGTACTACTACTAGAACCGCATGGTGGAGCGTCTGTACTCTTATTTTTTTCTCTGATAAAGTACACGTTTATTCCGGAGAAGGGCGGAAAACGACGGCCCAACATGTAATGAATGATATCGATCAACCAACCATGCTCGAATATATCTTGGCCTCCATGCGAACCTGTCTGTGTGTTCTGGCTCCTCGTCTCTCTCAAGGAACGGCGGGTTGGCTCTTTGCCGTCAATTGAGATCAGTTTGCTCACACTCCTGTCCCACATGTCAGTTATATGCCAAGAGGAGTTGCGTTGACCGACTGGCCATACGCGTACTTGGTTTTGAACCTTCATACTACTCCTCCCTCCGTCACAGTTTACAGGGCGCGCTTCATTATGATGCATTTCTCTCAATGCATTTCCACCACCAGAGAGACTTTAGACGTGTTTGGTTTAATGCTCAATTAATTAGGGCATGGTAACCGCAATCAAGTCCACAATTTTCTCTCCATGTACTCTGTACTACTACTATGGAGTGGAGTAAGTGCATGCATGTGTGTACCCAGGGTGGAAGCACTGCATGCATGTGTGTACGCATTATTCCCTCTAGTAATAGACGCCGTGCTATAACTATCAATGCTATTTTTCAGGCTGATCGCTAGTCGCCTTGGTCCCACAGATCTTTTTTCTTTTTTCTGAAGCGCGCTGTATAAACAGTGACGGATGGAGTAGTATGAGCGGATTCAAAGAAGAGCGTATTGATGGTTGCTTCTTCAGAGCAACTTACAGTGGGAAAGGTGGGGCTTACGATTTAACTGCTCATTACTCACTATTAATGCCGCGCAACGACCGGGCTGAGTCTCCCATGCGGTTGTGCACTACCCCCTCGGTTCTTAAATATACTCCGGAGTATATTTGTCTTTCTAGAGATTTCAACGAGTGACTACTCAAATATTTGTCTTTTTAGAGATTTCAAATGGACTGGCACATACAGATGTATATACATATGTTAGACTGTAGATTCTCTCATTTTTCTCCGTATGTAGTCACTTGTTGAAATCTCTAGAAAGACGAATAGAATATTTAGGAACGGAGGGAGTACACATACGAAGAAAAATGAGTGAATCTACACTCTAAAATATGCCTGTTTGAAATTTGTAAAAAGACAAATATTTAGGAACGAAGGAGTATAATTTTGTGCATGGCACATGGACCCGGATGATGAAGAGGCTTCTGGCAATGCTATCAAGCTTCCATCATTTGTTTACATAATTGACGTACTATACAAATAATTTTTCAGTGAGACATGAAATTGTATAATGGTGTGAGCTTTCAGCTTCTGTTTCGCGTGTCTTGCCATCGATGCTCTTTTGGAAACAATAAAAAACTAACTTCCTTGCTAATGCATGTCAATTATTAGCAGATCAGAGCTAATAATTACATCACAACTGAAGACAGAGTTGTGAGAAGGTGTTAAATTAAAATTGATCCATGCTTTCATTGGCAGCAACGTCCCCCCAGCTCTGTCTAAATCAACAAGGCATGTTGGGAAAAAAGTAGCTGTTTGGAGCATGCAACATTCCGATCATTTTGTGCAGTTCCACTAAAATAGAGCTGAGCGTCCCTGTTCCAAAGATATTAAGTGTGATTATGATAATAGAGGACTGCTGATGAAACAATAAACACATAAATAGAAGCCGGTCACCTTTGCAGTCTCTTTTAAGACTAACTAGTTGGAGAAGATTAGGCTCGGAGTTGGATGAGGAGGATAGAGCAAAACCAATCTCCCTTTGTGCAGTCGCACTGAAATGTAGAGACATTGCCCATGTGACATTTTAGTAAAACTGCACAAAACACTCTTAAGAAAAAAGTGATTTGTGCAGTTCACCAAAAGGTCGCAATAGCAACAAGGTGAAATGGATAGCCCTGTTTGCAAAAAAGAGGTAGAAAGGAAACAATTACTGGCCAATAACAGTTGATGACACATGCGATGACAAAAAAGAAGCATATTCCTTGCCCTAAGGGAAGATAACAACACAGTTGTGTTTGTCTAAAACGGTGTGAGGACGAGAATGCAATATGGAAAGTACGCTGGACGAGCTACGTTTTGGGCAAAGAACTATGGAAGATCCACATGCAACGACATGGGAAGACCGGCAGTGGAGCAAGGCCGGAGGGGATACCTGGAGGTCATCGGGATGTAACTAGGTGAGCAGCGGCGGGAGGAATCTGCGAGCAGGTGGCGTAGGCCATGCCGCGCCGGAGCTTGGTCAGAGAGAACGGCGTGTACCGCAGAACGGGACGTGCTGCCTCGGCGCCGTCGAACGGAGAAACGATGCACTTCCTCCCTTTCCCCCGGCGGACGGGATGCGGCCGGATCAGTGACCAACGGTGAGAGAGAGAGAGGCCACCGCACTCCCTTTCCCCTGACGGATGGGATGCGTCCGGATCAGTGACCAACGGTGAGAGAGAGAGAGAGAGAGACCACCGCAGCCTTGTGTGAGATACTCTGAAGAGCGACAAACCAGGCACGCAAGGCTCCATTGTATATAGTGGGCGGACTACCTTTTTCTCCATAAAAATTGTTTTATATTCTATGTAGGTGCCATTGAGCGCTATAACTTTATTTAAAAATAACACGGCAACGCGTCAAGTCGAACTTTGTTTTGTGCAGGCGTGGTACATGACCTCCCTAGGTAAACAACCGCTACATGCGTTCAAATTAGCACGTGGGCCGCTATTTCGTAAAGAAATGAGCTCCACCGTGTACCCGCGTGGGTGTGGCTGGGCACGAAGCGTGAGTACATGCACGGTGCACCTATTCTCTTCTCGTATACGTACACCACCTATGTGGGGTTGTGTGAGAGAGATACAAACCTAGAGAGATATAGTGTGTGGGTTCTTCAGAGTTTTTTTTGGGGGGGTTCAATCAAAAAAATGTAACATATGCAATGTGTGTGAAATAGAGTCCTAGATATAACATATATATATAGAGGGGGCGATCCACGAGAAGAGAGTGGAGGTATCACCGGCTTGAGGTGTCCATAGAATCGAAAAGAGGGATGATGTGTGTGTGTGTGCGCGCGCGATCGATAAAGAGTGCCATCGAATTTGTGTGTGCCCATGTCAAAGATATAGAGTGGCTGGCCTACTGGAACGTGAGAGGGGACATGTGCAGTTTGTCTCTGTGGCATGGATACCTACCTGCAGCGCTCAACTATCGGTGTGTGGTGGGGGAAGAGGGAGGCCCAATTAACTATAGAGGTACAATGGTTGGTAAATGTGTGGAGGAGGAGAGAGGCCTACCTCATGTATTAAGGAGATCAATCTGCCTCATGTATTAAGGGAGATTGATCGACATCCATGCATATGTGCAGGAGAGGAATAAGGTTGGGAGAGAGACAGAGCTAGAGTTTTGGAGGGGGTGGTAGTGGAGTTGCTTCTAACAAATGGTGGGATAGGCTTGCTAGACAAACGGAGGGCATGCCCGCAATATCAATAAGAGAGGAGATGGATGCTTGTTGTCTGTGCACGTGCGTGTGAGAGACGGGTCAGGAGGCATGCACGAATGATGAGGGGGGATGATGTGGCTGTGGTAAGCAGACATAACTACATAGCAAGATCAATCTCCCTTTGTTAGAGAAAGGAGATACATAACTTGTGAGGTACGTCGATCGATGGGGGGGTAGTTAAAGTCGATCCAGGTATATGTTGGGAGATCGATCGGTATACATGCATGTGTGTGTTAGAAGCAAACGAGGCACGGGGAGAAGGATAGAGATAGAGGGATGCATGTAGGAGGTGGTACGAGAGGCATACTATATCGAGCGGGGAGGAGTGTGCGAGTACGAGAACGATGAAAAGAGTGGTGGGAGTGAGGCATGGACGGTGACAAGAGAAGAGGGGAAGCTTGTGTTTGTGCTAGGCACACCTGGCTAGAGAGGCATATCGATCGATGTGTGCCATAAAGAAGGAGCTGGGGGCCTACACACACCATGGGTGAACAACCTAAAGTGAAAAGACGAATTTGCGTGATGGAGCTAGAGAATGCTGAGGGAGGGTGAGAGGGATGCGGGCGTGTGCATGCACAAGAGAAAGTTAGGGCTAGCTACAAATATAAGAGGGTTGTGTGGGTGTAAAAGACGAATGGAGATCATATATACTTCATTATAAAAAGTGAATTCGGATATTTGAAGAATTTATCATAGTGTTTTAAATCGACGCATGTGTGAATATATATAATGGTGATACACATGGTGTGTTTATGAACATGTTATACTACATTTAATATATTTTATCTCTACTCTTATAAAAAACGGAGTTGTTGATGATGGTGTGCCTGCCATCCTCCATTATAGGTCGTCCGATTTATATCTGGCGGATAGCAAGGAAACTATGATGGTTGAAGTTGGCAACAATCATGATTGTACATTCTTATTGAAATAGACAAACAAATTCAAATTTAGTTCGAATTGCAGTGGTAGTATAGACATTTGGAATGCACTAAAATGTTGGTATGAGTAGGTTAGATGCATTATACAGCAAGCGAAAAAATTTAATCGGACATAACATGGATTCATACTCCCTCCTTCCATCTATATAGGGCGTAATGAGATTTTTAAGACCGCCTTTGACTATTGACAAGATTAATAGTACATGACAATGCACAATGTGAAAATTATATCATTGAAAGAACCTTTCATAGACGAAGTTAACGGTGTGCTTTGTGTAAGTTGCATCATATACCATTGCTCTAATATTTGGTCAAAGTTAGCATCAAAAAATGCATTAGGCCCTATATAGATGGAAGGAGGGAGTAGCTTTGAATAGCATTTGTATAGTAAACGGGGCAAGACTCTCTCTTTGTGTGGTGTGAATAGTTTTAATTTTTTCGTTTTCTTTTTGGTTGAGGGAAGTGCGAATTGATTTGGTACTACAAGTACAATATTACTACACGTTAGGCTTGTCCCTAAAATTCAACCCGCATCTTGTTATATCCCGAAAATTCAGATATCGTGCTCCCAAAACTGGCGCCTTCACAACCCGCGCCTTGCTATCCCGAAATTACAACGCGCGCGAAAACTCCCTCCAGCTGCCAAATCCCGACACGCGAAATCCCCCTTCTAACCCTGAGCCAAAAAGGCCGCTAGTTCAAATCGGTGGAGGGGTACTTTTGTAACACACCCTACATTTTGGACAAGCGCGTCCCTAAGTCATGCTTCACCCCCTCCCATAGCCCCCTTTTCGCCATTCAAAATCCCAGGCCGCCATAACCTCTCCGCTCCAGCGACGAAACCCCACTCTCCTCCGTCTGCCACGTCACCGCTGCCCAGCCGTAGCCTCTTCCCCGATGACGTCGTCCACCGCAACAGCTCGACGTCCCTCGTCCACCTCCCCGGATGAGGATCAGTCGTCCATCTCACTGTCTAGCCGGTTCAGCTGCCCCATCCTCCACCTCCAAGGAGATGCTCCGACGATCGTCTCGTCTATCGCGGCTGCTCCATCCCCACAGCGCTGCCTTAACCTGCTCCAACGGAACCGCATCATCCTCGCTGAATCCTCGGACGAAGCCGAGGCCTACTCGGCGCCACCAAAGAGGTTGTACACTCATCGCATCGCACCTTCTCCTTAACTCGACCTCCCGGTGCCGACGGTGCTCCATCTCGCACCCCCATGAAGCGGCTACCTTGAAGCCGGTGCCGCGGGCGACATCTCCACGGCGGCTCTCCCCCAGTGCGAGGCCCCTTCGGTGGCAGCGTCCATACCAGCCAGATCTGCTACTGCTGCTCCGGCTCTCGCTCGATCACTCGCTCGCCCAGCTGCTGTTGCTGCTCTCCCCCTCGCTCGTGCTGCTGCTCTGCTCCGATTAAGCCACACTTCAGTCGACTGAATCGACTTTTGAGTCAGTCGATTTTCAGGGATTGGGGGGCTCACCGGAGTTAAGGAAGAACCACCCGCAGCGGGGACGGGGGATCGCCGAAGAGGTACCCCACTATCTATCTTAGGGTTCAGGGTGGGGGAGCGGGGGGCCTAGAGGGCTGGCCGGGGCGGCGGTGGCGAGCTATTTCAGGGCGGCGAGGCGGCGCTGGGGCCGGCGGTTCAGCCGGTGGTGGCTGGCGGCTTAGGGGGGTGCAGGTTGAAGATGAACTGCAAGCCCTCCCTAAACTACATGTCAAGTGCCTCTCTGCTACCATTGCGTTCAGTTTCGACAGTAGCATTGAGATTCCACAGTAAATTTCAGTTTCGACAATTAAGTTCAGAGTCAACAGTTTTTACCTCATCTGTTGTAGTCAGGTGGTTTTTGGTGATGTTAATTTTACATCCATTTTACATCATCTATTGGAGATGCTATTAGAATCCCACTTGAGATTGACGATGTCTGTCTTGTGCTGCTTCAGCCTTGACGTCTTACGGCTCACCGGAGCTGCTCCAACGACAGAACGATCCATCACAACAGAGCAGTGCCCTGGATGCCGTCTACAGATTCCTCAGATCTTCCTCCACACCTCCGACAGCCACCTCTGCCTCAACTGCTTCAGCGACCAACCAAATGATGCTGAGGTCGACACGGCTACGGCAAAGAGGTTGTACACTTGTTGCATCACGTATTACTATACATTCACGTCGATCCATTAGGGCTATTTTGGTTCAACGGAAAAACGTCGATCCACTGGTTGTTACCATCACTGTAAATTTCTGCATGCTCTCCTTACATAATCTCACCATATTTTCTTCGTATGCATGTCAGATATTGTACACAGTCATGTTGAACATGTAGAGAAAAAGAGAAGAGTTTTGTGTGGCAATACAATGTCATGCAGACATCGCTCCATGGAGGGTTCAATGGCAAACCCTCCCCACCCCTCTCCAGATTGTAATCCAGAGGAAGATATCTGTTCTGAGGCGTATTCAGACGCCGCTGACCACTCCTATTTACCCCCCAAGGTGTTTGCTCTACCTTGGCATGATGATGTTAGTCATATCATGCATATGTTGCCTTGCAGTGCCTAATTTTGACATCATATATGTCATCTGCTTAGTTTAGACATGTTCTGTAATGCCACTTGTTTAGTTTCTATAGCATATATGGGAATTATGCAGTCTCATGTCTTTTAGCCAACCATAATATATGTGAAATGTGCAATGCCATCCTGTTTAACCAGGAATCATATATTTGAATGATATCTTGCCCATCATTTTCTTCATTACATTTCCATTTGTGGACAATGTTTGTATATTAAACTACTCTTCCTGTGAATCAGCCATTTGGGTGGGGGATGGAAAAATCTGGAGTGAAAACAAGGCCTACAGAGCAGACAGTGCTACCTGTCGAAGCAGATCTCTTGTTGGGTCTCGATAGCTCCTCAGAGATGGATTCAGAGACAGATGACCAGTCCTATTCCCCCACTGAGGTGTATGCTCTAACTTGGCATGGTTATACTGCTCATATCATGCATATGGTGTCTTGCATTGCATAGTTTAGACATCATATACACAATATTCAACACCATGTTCTTAGTTTAGACATCATACCGAATTCCGTCTATTAGCATATAAATCACATATGTGAATTAAATGATGCGATCCTGATTACTTAGGTAACATGTAGGTGAATTATGTCATGCGATCCTGTTTAGTTATTCATCATATCTTTGAATTGTGTTATGCTATGCTATCCAGTTTAGATAGACATCATATATGTGAAATTATGTCATGCTATCCGTTTTAGTTAAACAATATACATGTCAACTATTTCATGCCCTCTTTTTTCTGCACTATCTATTGCATCTATCTCTCATACAATGTCTATACATTCAACTATGTTTCCTGTTTATCAGCCATTTGAATTGGAGTGGGTGATGCGAGTATCTAGCGGAATAAAAACACGATCTTCAAATAAAACAGTGCTACCTCTTGGTGGAGATAGCACCCCGGCTGTACATGCACAAGAACCAGCCCTACCACACATAACCCAAACTCTCGCAGATTGTACCCCTACTGCGATGGACAGAGAACCAGCTTCACCCAATCTAACCCCAACCCTAGCCGATAGTAACCCAGTTCCTGTTGACACAACACCATCTCCACCACAGAGGTCCCAAACAAGAGCAGTTAGTAAGGCAGCTCCAGTGCCCAAAGGGCCAGTACTATCATGGCGAACCCCAACTCCACCAGTTAGTACGCCTATTCTTGTGGAGGAAGCACAACCAGCCAGTCGTAGTTTAGCATCTATCACATTTGATGTTGTTAAATCGTATGCGCGTATCTTCCCATCTTGGAAATATTATACTAAAGATGAAGGAAAATGCTAGTTGCAGGTGTTTGTCCAGGAGTTATGTGTAAGTAATGTTATTCATGGCAATTACTTTGCTTCGTCCCATACATCCTACCTCCATGATGGTTATAATACAGCAAATTTTCCCATTTTTCTCTATAGAGAAGGACCGATTTGGAAACTCGGGATGAGATAACCTGTGCTAATACCTTTGCTATCTTCAAGAATACTTGGTGGCAGTATCGGAATTACCTGAAGAAAACATACTTCACGGGCAAAGAAACTCATCAAATTCCCTTACGTTCTCCTAAGACACATTTACTGGACGATGAGTGGGAATGCCTTGTTCTGTACTGGTCCCGAACCAAGAATGTGGTAAGGTCTATGAGCTCATTTTCTATTTTTAAGTATTTTATTCTTGCATCTTACTGTAGTTTGTTCATGTAGAACAAGTGCCTAAACCTGAAGAACAACTGTTCTAATTTAAGATTCCATTGCTATCATAGTTCAAAAAAGTGCTAGGCATTAATTGTGCGTTTTGCCACCGCCTTGCGCTTTACTGACCAAAGCGCATGCTTATGCACAGTTATGCACAAATTATGTGTAGTTATGCGCAATGCATTTTGCCAACGCCTAGAGCCTAGGCGCGCTTAAGCGCTCTCTTGGGCGCGCCTTTTTTTAACTATGATTGGTTTGCTCTTGTATCACTGTATTTAATCATACAAACGTATTTTTAAATTGAAGGATCCAATCGAAACTCCAATGGCACAGCAGGTATGTTCACGCATGTTTCTTTAACAGGTTTGCTCTTATCAATAGCTCTGTTGATTTCAATTTCAATTGTGTATACAGTTGACTTTCATATCATGCACATTACTAGCATCACAACAGAGCCAATAGTGTTGTTGTACATGTAGACCCGTGGTACCCATCTGAAATTTTGTTGTGCCATGTAGTTTCCCATGCTTTGTATTCTTTCACTGTTGCTTTGTCTTGAACTGATATGATTTGAACCGTGTCTCTATTTTGATTTAGAAAGATAATGTAGTGACCATAGGACATAGATATATGTTTATTTCATGCTTTTATTATGTACTAGTACTTGGCAATAGAAGACTTGGTAGTTTAATCATGTCCACCTTACTAATGAACTGGTTCACCGAAATGAGTTTCATATACTAGTACATGCTAAACTTGTTATGTGTCTGCTTGTTTCTTCTTTTAGAATGCTGACAGAATATTGGGGAAGAGTGCCTTATTAAGCAATGGTAAAGGAAGTAATGCAGATAAGGTTCAGGATAGTGACACATCCTTGTTGGTCTCCAACAAAGCTGATAAAGCAGCTAAGGAAGACTATCTTGAAGACAGCGAGACAACCCCAAAGTCCTGTCTTGGTTTAGTGTTCGAGTTACTGGCCACTACCGCTTGCACAAGCTATTCAAACTCACTGTCTGAATCAGTTCGGTTTCTTGAGTCTCAACTACAAGATGAAAGACATCGATCAGCTATGCTGCGACAAGGAGCGGAAGGACTGCAGAAGTCCCTGGAGCATTCAGATGCATACTTTCTGGTGCAACAGCAAGCGTTGGAGGATTTTAGCACCAAACAGGACAAAGCTAATCAACTTCCTAAGCTTATTGCCAGCATGGTGGATACCTAGGATAATGTTTCTTGAGCTCTTCTGAAGTTGTTTTAGTTATGCTCTTGTTTTGCTGCCGCGTTTATTTGCACTGGTGGCCAATTTTGACGGCCAGTGTATGTAATATGCTGCTTTGTTCCCTATATTTGCACTGGTGGCGAACTTTGATGCCTAGTGGATGTAATATGTGTAATAGCGATAATAGGCTAGCCTTAATTGCTTGCTTATTTATTTCCTTATTGTCTTGTTTAGTTGTTTGCTTATAGTCACTGCAGTTCTTTTTCTATGTTTTTCTAGTGGCCACAATAGCCTATTTTTGGTAACTAGGCCAAAATAATCATGGCAACACATGGACTAATGTAATCATGGGCCTCCTGCAGCCGTATGATCCATGGGCCTTCGTCCGGCTGTAGGATCCATTGGCCTTCTATACGGGCCGTAGGATCCATCGGCCTTCTATACAGGCCTTAGTGTCCATGGGCCTTCCACGGGCCGTAGGGTCCATGGGTCTTCTACGGGCCGTACGATCCATGGGCCTTCTACGGGCCGTACTATCCATGGGCCTCATACGGGCCGTAGGATCCATGGGCCTTCTACAGGGCGTATCATCATTTCACCAATCATGGGCCGTACTATTCGTGGACCATAACGGGCCGTTAATAGGCCGTATTTGATAACTCTATGAAAACAGCCCAACGGGTTTTTTTGACATGAAAACGGCCCAACGTATTAACGGTCCACAAACGGGCCGACTGTAACGATGGGTTGAATTTGGCCCACAAGCAGAAAATGACAGTAACGGGTCGTATGTAACCGAATGCTGCAAATGAGCCCAAGAATCAATGGGCCCTGAGAAGGCCGAAAGATAACTTGGGCTGGAAACGGCCCAATGGAATAACGGGACGTTAATGGGTATAAAGTGATACACTGTTCATTACGGGCCAGTTTCACCACGGGCCGTTAATGGACCAAGAGTTACAAAGTCCCCATATGGGCCGAAAGAAGTCATGGGCCACACATGGGCCGGAAGTTAAAACGGGCTGAATCATATTGGACGGCCCAGTTGACGCTACTGGGCCTAATTCGGATAGGCGTAACGGGCCCTGGGTTAGCGGGCTGTAAATGGGCTATATGCGAACAGGCCGTTAACAGGCTTTCCGTGGGCCGGGCCGCCACCTTTTGACCAAATCAAACGGGCCGGCCTTTTCACAAGAATGGTCCTCTGTTGGGCCGTGCCACGTGTCACCGTATCATAGGCGACTTCGGTCCAATGAACGGATGACATCTATCCCAACGGTGAGCCGACACGTGTTTCCTCCAGCTAATGATGATTTTACACGTGGAAAATCCCCATTGGTCAGGGCTGTTAACGGGTTATCAGAGCCAAAACCCAACCCAATAGCTTAACGGCGTTCCGTTACGGTGGATCCCACGTGTCGGTCACCCTTGATGAAAGCACTTATGTGACGCGTGATTTATCATCATGGAAGTGGACACTTCCGTGATGATAATTTTGGTAATGTCATGGAACACTTCTACGACAGCACAGGTATGACTATCTTGATTCTGTCATAAAATCGTCATGGATGTACATGCATGACAAAAAACGCGACCTACTGTGACAAACACGTATCATCACGGAAGTGTATTTTTTTTGTAGTGCTATGCCAACACAAAATAAATGTGGAGAAAGATGCCAAACCAGTTAGAGATCCTCAACGACGACTAAATCCCAAAATGAAAGAAGTGGTAAGAAAGGAGATACTAAAGCTCCTTGAGGCAGGTACAATTTATCCCGTTGATGATAGTGATTGGGTAAGCCCTATCCATTGTGTTCCCAAAAAGGGAGGTATTACTATCGTTCCTAATGATAAATATGAATTGATCCCGCAAAGGATTATTATGGGTTATAGGATGGTAATTGATTTCCGTAAATTAAATAAAGCTACTAAGAAAGATCATTACCCTTTACCTTTTATTGATCAAATGCTAGAAAGACTATCCAAACACACACATTTCAGCTTTCTAGATGGTTATTCTGGTTTCCCTCAAATACCTGTGTCAGCAGGGGATCAATCAAAAACTACTTTTACTTGCCCTTTCGGTAATGTTTCTTATAGACGTATGCCTTTTGGTTTATGTAATGCACCTGCTACCTTTCAAAGATGCATGATGGCTATATTCTCTGACTTTTGTGAAAAGATTTGTGAGGTATTCATGGATGATTTCTCCATCTATGGATCCTCTTTTGATGATTGCTTGAGCAACCTTGATCGAGTTTTGCAGAGATGTGAAGACACTAGCCTCGTGTTGAATTGGGAAAAGTGCCACTTTATGGTTAATGAAGGCGTTGTCTTAGGGCATAAGATTTCCGAGAGAGGTATTGAAGTTGATAAGGCTAAGGTTGATGCTATTGAAAAGATGCCATGTCCCAAGGACATAAAATGTATAAGAAGTTTCCTTGGTCATGTCGGTTTTTATAGGAGGTTCATTAAGGACTTTTCTAAAATCTCTAGGCCTCTGACTAATTTATTGCAAAAAGATATTCCTTTTATCTTTGATGATGATTGTGTAGAAGCATTTGAAATCCTTAAGACAGCTTTGATCACTGCACCTATTGTTCAACCACCTGATTGGAATTTACCCTTTGAAATTATGTGTGATGCTAGTGATTATGCTGTAGGTGTTGTTTTAGGGCAAATAATTGATAAGAAATTGAATGTTATCCAGTATGCTAGTAAGACTCTTGATACTGCCCAGAGAAATTATGCTACTACTGAAAAGAATTCTTAGCAGTTATGTTTGCTTGTGATAAGTTTAGACCTTATATTGTTGATTCCAAAGTTACTATTCACACTGATCATGCTGCTATTAAATATCTTATGGAAAAGAAAGATGCTAAGCCTAGACTCATTAGATAGGTTCTCTTGCTCCAAGAATTTGATTTGCATATTATTGATAGAAAGGGAGCTGAGAACCCCATTGCAGACAACTTGTCTAGGTTAGAGAATGTTCTTGATGACCCACTGCCTATTGATGATAGCTTTCCTGATGAACAATTAGCGGTCATTAATACTTCTCGTACTGCTCCTTGGATGCTGATTATGCTAATTACATTGTTGCTAAATTTATAGCACCTAGTTTCACATACCAGCGAAAGAAAAGTTCTTTTATGATTTAAGACATTACTTTTGGGATGACCCACACCTTTATAAAGAAGTAGTGATACGTCTCCAACGTATCTATAATTTTTGATTGCTCCATGCTACTTTATCTACTGTTTTGGACTATATTGGGCTTTATTTTCCACATTTATATTATTTTTGGGACTAACCTATTAGCCGGAGGCCCAGCCCAGAATTGTTGTTTTTTGCCTATTTCAATGTTTCGAAGAAACGGAATATCAAATGGAGTCCAAACGGAATGAAACCTTCGAGAACGTGATTTTCTCACCGAACGTGATCCAGGAGACTTGGACCCTACTCCAAGAAGTAACAGAGGCGGTCACGAGGGTGGGCCCCACCCCCATAGGGCGCGTCCCCTACCTCGTGGGCCCCTTGTTGCTCCACCGACGTACTCCTTCCTCCTATATATACCTACGTACCCTCGACAGATCAAATACGGAGCCAAAAACCTAATTCCACCGTCGCAACTTTTTGTATCCACGAGATCCCATCTTGGGGCTTGTTCCGGAGCTCCGCCGGAGGGGGCATCTACCATGGCGGGCTTCTACATCAACACCATAGCCTCTCCAATGAAGTGTGAGTAGTTTACTTCAGACCTTAGGGTCCATAGGTAGTAGCTAGAGGCTTCTTCTCTCTTTTTGGATCTCAATACAATGTTCTCCCCCTCTCTCGTGGAGATCTATTTGATGTAATCTTCCTTTTTGCGGTGTGTTTGTTGAGACCGATGAATTGTGGGTTTATGATCGAGATTATCTATGAATAATATTTGAATCTTCTCTGAATTCTTTTATGTATGATTGAGTTATCTTTGCAAGTCTCTTCGAATTATCCGTTTGGTTTGGTTAACTAGATTGGTAGTTCTTGCAATGGGAGAAGTGTTTAGCTTTGCGTTCAATCTTGCGGTGTCCTTTCCCAGTGACAGTAGGGGCAGCAAGGCACGTATTGTATTGTTGCCATCGAGGATAACAAGATGGGTTTTTTATCTTATTGCATGAATTTATCCCTCTACATCATGTCATCTTGCTTAAGGCGTTACTCTATTTTTAACTTAATACTCTAGATGCATGCTGGATAGCGGTCGATGAGTGGAGTAATAGTAGTAGATGCAGAATCATTTTGATCTACTTGTCTCGGACGTGATGCCTATATACATGATCATACCTAGATATACTCATAACTATGCTCAATTCTGTCAATTGCTCAACTGTAATTTGTTCACCCACCATAGAATACTTATGCTCTTGAGAGAAGCCACTAGTGAAACCTATGGCCCCCGGGTCTATTCTCATCACATCAATCTCCATCACTTTATTATTTGCTTTGTTTTTACTTTGCCTTTTACTTTTCACTTTGCATCTCTATATCAAAAAATACCAAAGTATTATTTATCATCTCTATCAGATCTCACCCTCGTAAGTGACCGTGAAGGGATTGACAACCCCTAATCGCGTTGGTTGCGAGTAGCTATCGTTTTCTGTAGGTACGAGGGACTTGTGCGTGGTCTCCTACTGGATTGATACCTTGGTTCTCAAAAACTGAGGGAAATACTTACGCTACTTTGCTGCATCATCCTCTCCTCTTTGGGGAAATCCAATGCAGTGCTCAAGAGGTAGCAAGAAGAATTTCTGGCGCCATTGCCCGGGAGGCTCACGCAAGCAAGTCAACCATACCAAGTACCCATCACAATCCTATCTCTCGCATTACATTATTTGCCTCTCGTTTTTCTCTCCCCCACTTCACCCTTGCCGTTTTATTCCCTCTATTTCCCAATCTCCTCCTCTCTTTCCCTTTTGCCTTTTCCCGTTGCCTTTCTGTTGGCTTGTGTGTGGGATTACTTGTTGCCATGGCGCAAGATAATACAAAATTGTGTGACTTCTCGAATACCAATAATAATGATATCCTTAGTACTCCGATTGCTCCTCTTAATAATAATGAGTCTTGTGAAATCAATACCGCTTTGCTGAATCTTGTTATGAAAGATCAATTCGCCGGCCTTCCTAGTGAAGATGCCGCTACTCATCTAAACAATTTTGTTGATTTGTGTGATATGCAAAAGAAGAAAGATACGGATAACAATATTGTCAAATTGAAGTTATTTCCGTTTTCACTTAGAGATCATGCTAAAGTTTGGTTTTCGTCTTTGCCTAAAAATAGTATTGATTCTTGGAACAAGTGCAAAGATGCTTTTATCTCTAAGTATTTTCCTCCCGCTAAGATCATCACTCTTAGGAACGATATTATGAATTTTAAACAACTTGATCATGAGCATGTTTCCCAATCTTGGGAAAGAATGAAATTGATGCTTCGCAATTGCCCTACTCATGGTTTGAACTTATGGATGATCATACAAAAATTTTATGCCAGATTGAATTTTGCTTCTAGAAATCTTTTAGATTCGGCCACGGGAGGCATGTTTATGGAAATTACGTTAGGAGATGCTACAAAATTGCTTGATAATATTATGGCTAATTATTCTCAATGGCACACTAAAAGATCTTCTAGTAAAAAAGTGCATGCTATAGAAGAAATCAATGTTTTGAGTGAAAAGATGGATGAACTTATGAAGATGTTTGCTACTAAAAATACTTCTCTTGATCCCAATTATATGCCTTTGTCTACTTTGATTGAGAATAATAAAGAATCTATGGATGTGATTTTGTTGGTAGGAATAGTTTTGGAAATAACGCATATAGAGGGAATTTTAATCCTAGGCCTTATCCTAGTAATCCTTCTAATAATTATGGAAATTCCTACAACAACTCTTATGGAAATTTTAATAAGATGCCCTCTGAATTTGAGAGTAGTGGTAAAGAGTTTATGAATTCACAAAAGAATTTTAATTCTTTGCTTGAAGAGAAATTTCTTAAGGTTTATGTTTTGGCTAGGAACGTTGATAGAATTTCTCTTGAAATTGATTCTTTAAAGCTTAGATCTATTCCTCCTAAGCATGATATCAATGAGTCCCTCAAAGCCATGAGAATTCCCATTTGATGAGTGCAAAGAAAGAACCGCTAGGATGCGTGCTTCCAAAGATGCCTTTATTAAAGCGTGTTCTTCTAGATCTAAAAGTTATTGATGTGTCCCCCATTAAATCTTTGTTTTGCAATATGAATCTTGATGAAACTGAATATGATCTTCCTTTACCTAGAAGGCGTTCTAAGAATTCAGAGTTTCTAGATCTTGATGATGAAATTGATGAAGTGGGATTGAAAGAAATAAAAACCTAGATGTTGCTAAACCCACTATTTTGGATCTCAAGGAATTTAATTATGAAAATTGCTCTTTGATTGGTTGTATTTCCTTGTTGCAATCTGTGCTAGATTCTCCTCATGCTTACAGTCAAAATAAGGCCTTTACCGAACACATTGTTGATGCCTTGATGCAATCTTATGAAGAAAAACTTGAGTTGAAAGTTTATATCCCTAGAAAACTCTATGATGAGTGGGAACCTACTATTAAAATTAAAATTAAAGATTATGAGTTTCATGCTTTGTGTGATTTGGGTGCTAGTGTCTCTACTATTCCCAAAACATTATGTGATTTGCTAGATTTCCGTGACTTTGATGATTGCTCTCTAAACTTGCATCTTGCGGATTCAATGATGTTCTTATTGTTTCAAATAGGAATTATGTGCCTGTGGATTTTATTGTTCTTGATATAGATTGCAATCCTTCATGTCCTATTATTCTTGGTAGACCTTTCCTTAGAATGATTGGTGCGATTATTGATATGAAGGAAGGGAATATTAGATTCTAATTTCCCTTAAAAAGGGCATGGAACACTTACCTAGAAAGAAAATAAAATTACCATATGAATCTATCATGAGAGCCACTTATGGATTGCCTACCAAAGATGGCAATACCTAGATCTATCCTTGCTTTTATGCCTAGCTAGGGGCGTTAAACGATAGCGCTTGTTGGGAGGCAACCAATTTTATTTTTTGTTTTTTGTTTTTGCTTCTGTTTAGGAATAAATAATCCATCTATCCTCTGTTTAGATGTGGTTTTTTGTTTTAATTAGTGTTTGTGCCAAGTAGAACCTATAGGATAACCTACGATGATAGTTGATTTGATTCTGCTGAAAAACAGAAACTTTGCGCGCACGAATATAATTTTGTTAAATCACAGGAACATGCTTTTGCGTTGATTCTTTTTCATTCTGTTCAATAGACAAATTGTCCAGAACTTCCTATTTTGGTAGAATTTTTAAAGTTCCATAAATTTGCGTTAGTTACAGATTTCTACAGACTGTTCTGTTTTTGACAGATTCTGTTTTGCGTGTGTTGTTTGCTTATTTTGATGAATCTATGGCTGGTAAAATAGTTTATAATCCATAGAGAAGTTGGAATACAGTAGGTTTAACGCCAATATAAATAAAGAATGAGTTCATTACAGTACCTTGAAGTAGTCTTTTGTTTTCTTTCTCTAATGGAGCTCACGAGATTTCTATTGAGTTTTATGTTGTGAAGTTTTCAAGTTTTGGGTGAATTCTTTTGATGGATTATGGAACAAGGAGTGGCAAGAGCCTAAGCTTGGGGATGCCCATGGAACCCCCAAGATGATCCAAGGACACCAAAAAGTCAAAGCTTGGGGATGCCCCGGAAGGCATCCCCTCTTTCATCCACTTCCATCGGTAATTTACTTGGAGCTATATTTTTGTTCACCACCTGATATGTGTTTTGCTTGGAGCGTCTTGTATTATTTGCGTCTTTGCTTGTTAGTTTACCACAATCATCCTTGCTATACACACCTTTTGAGAGAGCCATACATGAATTAGAATTTGCTAGAATACTCTATGTGCTTCACTTATTTCTTTTGAGCTTGATAGTTTTGCTCTAGTGCTTCACTTATATCTTTTGAGCGTGATAATTTTTGCTCTAGTACTTCACTTAGATCTTTTAGAGCATGCAGGTAGATTTATTTTAAAGAAACTATTGATCTCTCATGCTTCACTTAGATTATTTTGAGAGTCGTTAATAGCATGGTAATTTTCTTAATGATAATATACTTGGTATTCAAGATATGTGAAACTTTCTTTTGAGTGTGTTGAATACTAAGATAAGTTTGATGCTTGATAATTGTTTTGAGATATGGAGGTGATAATACCAAAGTGATGCTAGTTGGGTGATTATGAATTTAAAGAATGTTTGTGTTGAATTTTGTGATTCCCGTAGCATGCACGTATGGTGAACCGCTTTGTGATGAAGTTGGAGCACAATTTTATTTATTGATTGTCTTACTTATGAGTGGCGGTCGGGGATGAGCGATGGTCTTTTCCTACCAATCTATCCCCCTAGGAGCATGCGTGTAGTACTTTGGTTTTTGATGACTTCTAAATTTTTGCAACAAGTGCATGAGTTCTTTTGATTAATGTTGAGTCCATGGATTATACGCACTCTCACCTTTCCGCCTTTGCTAGCCTCTAATACTGCGCACTTTTCCCTGGTATCATACACCCACCATATACCTTCCTCAAAACAGCCACCATACCTACCTATTATGGCATTTCCATAGCCATTCCGAGATATATTGTCATGCAACTTTCCACCATTCCGTTTATTATGACACGCTCCATCATTGTCATATTGCTTTTTGCATGAACATGTAGTTCACATTGTATTTGTGGCAAGGCCACCTTCATAATTTTCATACATGTCGCTCTTGATTCATTGTATATCCCGGTACACTGCCGGAGGCATTCATATAGAGTCATATTTTGTTCTAAGTATCGAGTTGTAATTGTTGAGTTGTAAGAAAAATAAAAGTGTGATGATCATCATTATTAGAGCATTGTCCTAGTGAGGAAAGGATGATGGAGACTATGATTCCCCCATAAGTCGGGATGAGACTCTGGACGAAAAAAAGAGGCCATAAAAAATAGAAAAGGCCCAAAAAAATTGAGAGAAAAAGAGAGAAGGGACAATGCTACTATCCTTTTACCACACTTGTGCTTCAAAGTAGCACCATGATCTTCATGATAGAGAGTCTCATATGTTGTCACTTTCATATACTAGTGGGAAATTTTCATTATAGAACTTGGCTTGTATATTCTAGGTCTTCGTGAGCAAGCAAGTTGGATGCACACCCACTTAGTTTCTTTTGTTGAGCTTTCATATACTTATAGCTCTAGTGCATCCGTTGCATGGCAATCCCTACTCACTCACATTGATATCTATTAATGAGCATCTCCATATCCCGTTGATACGCCTAGTTGATGTGAGACTATCTTCTCCTTTTTGCCTTCTCCACAACCACCATTCTATTCCACCTATAGTGCTATGTCCATGGCTCATGCTCATGTATTGCGTGAAAGTTGAAAGAGTTTGAGATTACTAAAAGTATGAAACAATTGCTTGGCTTGTCATCGGGGTTGTGCATGATTAAATACTTTGTGTGATGAAGATAGAGCAACAGCCAGACTATATGATTTTGTAGGGATAACTTTCTTTAGCCATGCTATTTTGAGAAGACATGATTGCTTTGATTAGTATACTTGAAGTATTATTACTTTTATGTCAATATGAACTTTTTTCTTGAATCTTTCGGATCTGAATATTCATGCCACAATTAAGAAGATTTACATTGAAATTATGCCAAAGTATCACTCCGCATTAAAAATTCTTTTTTATCATTTACCTACTCGAGGACAAGCAGGAATTAAGCTTGGGGATGCCTGATACGTCTCCAACGTATCTATAATTTTTTATTGCTCCATGCTACTTTATCTACTGTTTTGGACTATATTGGGCTTTATTTTCCACTTTTATATTATTTTTGGGACTAACCTATTAACCGGAGGCCCAGCCCAGAATTGCTGTTTTTTTGCCTATTTTAGTGTTTCGAAGAAACGGAATATCAAATGGAGTCCAAACGGAATGAAACCTTCGGGAACGTGATTTTCTCATCGAACGTGATCCAGGAGACTTGGACCCTACTCCAAGAAGTAACAGAGGAGGTCACGAGGGTGGGGGGCGCCCCCCCCCCTAGGGCACGCCCCCTACCTCGTGGGCCCCCTGTTGCTCCACCGACATACTCCTTCCTCCTATATATACCTATGTACCCCCGACTGATCAAAGATGGAGCCAAAAACCTAATTCCACCGCTGCAACTTTCTGTATCCACGAGATCCCATCTTGGGGCTTGTTCCGGAGCTTCGTCGGAGGGAGCATCTACCACGGAGGGCTTCTACATCAACACCATAGCGTCTCCGATGAAGTGTGAGTAGTTTACTTCAGACTTTCGGGTCCATAGCTAGTAGCTAGATGGCTTCTCCTCTCTTTTTGGATCTCAATACAATGTCCCCCCCTCTCTCGTGGAGATCTATTCGATGTAATCTTCCTTTTTGCGGTGTGTTTGTTGAGACCGATGAATTGTGGGTTTATGATCCAGATTATCTATGAGTAATATTTGAATCTTCTCTGAATTCTTTTATGTATGATTGAGTTATCATTGCAAGTCTCTTTGAATTATCCGTTTGGTTTGGCCAACTAGATTGGTAGTTCTTGCAATGGGAGAAGTGTTTAGCTTTGCGTTCAATCTTGCGGTGTCATTTCCCAGTGACACCAGGGGCAGCAAGGCACGTATTGTATTGTTGCCATCGAGGATAACAAGATGGGTTTTTTATCATATTGCATGAATTTATCCCTCTACATCATGTCATCTTGCTTAAGGCGTTACTTTGTTTTTAACTTAATACTCTAGATGCATGCTGGATAGCGGTCGATGAGTGGAGTAATAGTAGTAGATGCAGAATCGTTTCGATCTACTTGTCTCGTACGTGATGCCTATATACATGATCATACCTAGATATACTCATAACTATGCTCAATTCTATCAATTGGTCAACAATAATTCGTCCACCCATCGTAGAATACTTATGCTCTTGAGAGAAGCCACTAGTGAAACCTATGGCCCCCGGGTCTATTCTCATCATATCAATCTCCATCACTTTATTATTTGCTTTGTTTTTACTTTGCCTTTTACTTTTAACTTTGCATCTCTATATCAAAAAATACCAAAAATATTATTTATCATCTCTATCAGATCTCACCCTCGTAAGTGACCGTGAAGGGATTGACAACCCCTAATCATGTTGGTTGCGAGTAGCTATTGTTTTGTGTAGGTACGAGGGACTTGTGCGTGGTCTCCTACTGGATTGATACCTTGTTTCTCAAAAACTGAGGGAAATACTTACGCTACTTTGCTGCTTCATCCTCTCCTCTTCGGAGAAATCCAACGCAATGCTCAAGAGGTAGCAAGGAGTAGATGGTGTTATTAGGCGTGTGTACCTGAGCATGAACAGGAACAAATCCTACGCAAGTGTCAATCTAAATCCTATGGAGGACACCACGCTGGAGATAGAACTGCACATAAGGTATTGCAATCCGGTTTTTATTGGCCTACTCTCTTCAAAGATGCTCGTAAGTTTGTCTTATCTTGTGATGAATGTCAAAGAATTGGTAATATTAGTACACGCCAAGAAATGCCTATGAATTATTCTGTTTTTATTGAACCATTTGATGTTTGGGGCTTTGACTATGTGGGACCTTTTCCCGCCTGTAATGGTTATACACATATTTTAGTTGCTGTTGATTACGTTACTAAGTGGGTAGAAGCTATTCCAACTAGTAGTGCTGATCATAACACTTCTATTAAAATGCTTAAAGAAGTTATTTTTCCGAGGTTTGGAGTCCCTAGATATCTTATGACTGATGGTGGTTCACATTTTATTCATGGTGCTTTCCATAAGATGCTTGCTAAGTATGATGTTAATCATAGAATCGCATCTCCTTATCATCCGCAGTCTAGTGGACAAGTAGAGTTGAGCAATAGAGAGCTCAAATTAATTTTGCAAAAGACTGTCAATAGATCTAGAAAGAATTGGTCCATTAAACTTGATGATGCATTATGGGCTTATAGAACAACATACAAAAATCCTATGGGTATGTCTCCATATAAGATGGTTTATGGAAAAGCTTGTCACTTACCTCTAGAACTTGAACATAAAGCATATTGGGCTATTAAAGAGCTCAAATATGACTTCAAACTTGCCGGCGAGAAGAGGTTATTTGATATTAGCTCACTTGATGAATGGAGAACCCAAGCCTATGAGAATGCCAAGCTATTCAAAGAAAAAGTCAAATGCTGGCATGACAAAAGGATACAAAAGCGTGATTTTAATGTAGGTGATTATGTGTTATTATTCAACTCTCGTTTAAAAATTTTTGCAGGAAAACTTCTCTCTTAACAGGAAGGTCCTTACGTTATCGAGGAGGTCTATCGTTCTGGTGCCATAAAAATTAACAACTTCGAAGGCACAAGTATGAGGGTGGTGAACGGTCAAAGAATCAAACATTATATCTCAGGTAATCCTATTAATGTGGAAACTAATATTATTGAAACCTTAAGCCTGGAGGAATACATAAGGGACACTTTCCAGAACGTTCTAGACTCCGAAAAGGAATAGGTATGTGGTACAGTAAGTAAACCGACTCCAAAACAATTCTAATGGCATTTTTTACCAGTTTTGGAATATTTAAGAATTTTAGGAAGAAAGAAGTAGTCTGGGAAGGACACAAAGCCTCCACGAGGGTGGAGGGCGCGCCCCCTATCTCGTGGTCACCTCGTGTGCCTCCCAGACTCCGTTTTCTTGCATGTTACGTATTTTGGTCGGTAAAAATTCATTATATAAACTCCCGAAGGTTTTGACCACCGTATCACGCAAATATCCTCTGTTTTCATTTCGAGCTGTTTCTGTTTTAAATCTAGAGCATCATGACGTCTCCAAGTGCTCCCAAGGACAAGTTTTTCGAGAGGGTCATCAACCCCTATCTCGCGGAGGTGCTGCAACACCCTCAAACCATTGAGATGCATGAGGGGTGCTACGTCTTGAGCTTGCGTTGGTTTTCCCCGAAGAGGACAGGGTGATGCAGCAAGTGTAGCGTAAGTATTTCCCTCAGTTTTTAAGAACCAAGGTATCAATCCAGTAGGAGGCTCCTCAAAAGTCCCACGCACCTACACAAACAAACTGAGAACTCGCAACCAACACAATAAAGGGGTTGTCAATCCCTTCACGGCCACTTGCGAAAGTGAGATCTGATAGAGATAGTATGATAAGATATATTTTTGGTATTTTATGATATAGATGCAAAATGTAAAGATGCAAATGAAAGTAGATTGGAAGCAAATATGATAAGAGATAGACCCGGGGGCCATAGGTTTCACTAGAGGCTTCTCTCGAGATAGCATAAGTATTATGGTGGGTGAACAAATTACTGTCGAGCAATTGATAGAAAAGCGAATGATTATGAGATTATCTAGGCATGATCATGTATATAGGCATCACGTCCATAACAAGTAGACCGACTCCTGCCTGCATCTACTACTATTACTCCACACATCGACCGACTCCTGCCTACATCTAGAGTATTAAGTTCACAAAGAACAGAGTAACGCATTAAGCAAGATGACATGATGTAGAGGGATAAACTCATGCAATATGATATAAACCCCATCTTGTTATTCTCGATGGCAACAATACAATACGTGTCTTGCAACCCTTTCTGTCACTGGGTAAGAACACCGCAAGATTGAACCCAAAGCTAAGCACTTCTCCCATGGCAAGAAAGATCAATCTAGTAGGCCAAACCAAACCGATAATTCGAAGAGACTTGCAAAGATAACTCAATCATACATAAAAGAATTTAGAGAAGATTCAAATATTGTTCATAGATAAACTTGATTATAAACCCACAGTTCATCAGATCTCGACAAACACACCGCAAAAAGAGATTACATTGAATAGATCTCCACAAGAGAGGGGCGGAACATTGTATTGAGATCCAAAAAGAGAGAAGAAGCCACCTAGCTAATAACTATGGACCCGTAGGTCTGTGTTAAACTACTCACAAATCATCGGAGGGGCAAGGATGTTGATGTAGAGGCCCTCCGTGGTCGATTCCCCCTCCGGCAGAGTGCTGGCGAAGACTCCAAGATGGAATCTCGCGGATACAGAAGGTTACGGCAGTGGAAATTGTTTCTTGGTGCTCCTAGATGTTTTTGGGGTACGTAGGTATATATAGGAGGAAGGAGTACGTCGGTGGCCTCCCGAGGGGCCCACGAGACAGGGGGCACGCCCTACAGGGGGGGCGCGCCCTCCTATCTCGTGGCCGCCTCGGCTGCTTCTTGGCTTGCACTCCAAGTCCTCCGGATCACGTTCATTCCAAAAATCACGCTCCCGAATGTTTCATTCCATTTGGACTCCGTTTGATATTCCTTTTCTTCGAAATACTGAAATAGGCAAAAAAAACAGCAATACGGGCTGGGCCTCCGGTTAGTAGGTTAGTCCTAAAAATGATATAAATGTGTAACATAAAGCCCATAAACATCCAAAATGGTTAATATAATAGCATGGAACAATCAAAAATTATAGATACGTTGGAGACGTATCAAGCATCCCCAAGCTTAATTCCTGCTCGTCCTCGAGTAGGTAAATGATAAAAAGAGAATTTTTGATGTGGAATGCTACCTAGCATAATTTATAATGTAATTTTCTTTATTGTGGCATGAATGTTCAGATCCAAATGATTCAAAATAAAAGTTCATATTGACATAAGAAATAGTAACACTTCAAGCATACTAATCAAAGTAATCATGTCTTCTCAAAATAACATGGCAAAAGAAAGTTCATCCCTACAAAATCATATAGTTAGGCTATGATTCATTTTCGTCACACAAAGATGTTCCCAACTTCTATACCCCCGATGACAAGCCAAGCAATTGTTTCATACTTAAATAATCTCAAACTTTTTCAACCTTCACGCAATACATGAGCGTGAGCCATGGATATAGCACTATGGGTGGAATAGAATATGATGATGGGGATTGTGTGGAGAAGACAAAAAAGGAGAAAGTCTCACATTGACGAGGATAATTAACGGGCTATGGAGATGCCCATCAATTGATGTAAACATGAGGAGTAGGGATTGCCATGCAACGGATGCACTAGAACTATAAATGAATGCTCAACAAAATAAAACTAGTGCGTGTGCATCCAACTTGCTTGCTCACGAAGACCTAGGGCATTTGAGGAAGCCCATCGTAGGAATATACAAGCCAAGTTCTATAATGAAAAATTCCCACTAGTATGAAAAAGACAACTTTTGAGACTCACTATATGAAAAACACGGTGCTACTTTGAAGCACAAAATATGAGACTCGCTACATGAAGAACAAGGTGCTACTTTGAAGCACAAGTGTGGAAAAAAGAGATAGTAACATTGCCCTTTTTATTTCTTTTTTCTTTTTTTGCTTTTTCTTTTTTTATTTTTATTTTTCTTTTCTTTTTTTTTGGCCCTTCTTTTTCTTTTCTTTTGGCCTTTCTTCTTTTTTCCCTTTTTTTCTTTGGGCAATGCTCTAATAATGATGATCATCACACTTCTATTGATTACAACATATGAATTACAACTCGAAACTAGAACAAAATATGACTCTATATGAATGCCTCCGGCGGTGTACCGGGAGGGTGCAATGAATCAAGAGTGACATGTATGAAAAATAATGCATGGTGGCTTTGCCACAAATACGATGTCAACTACATGATCATGCAATGGCAATATGACAAAAGTAACGTATGTCATGATGATGATAAGCGGAACGGTGGAAAGTTGCATGGCAATATATCTCAGAATGGCTATGGAAATGCCATAATAGGTAGGTATGGTGGCTATTTTGAGGAAAATATAAGGAGGTTTATGTGTGATAGAGCGTATCGTATCACGGGGTTTGGATGCACCGGCGAAGTTTGCACCAACTCTCAAGGTGAGAAAGGGCAATGCACGGTACCGAAGAGGCTAGCAATGGCAGAAAGGTAAAAGTGCGTATAATCCATGGACTCAACATTAGTCAAAAGAACTCATATACTTATTGCAAAAATTTAGAAGTCATCAAAAATCAAGTACTATACGCATGCTCCTAGGGGGATAGATTGGTAGGAAAAGACCATCGCTCGTCCCCGACCGCCACTCATAAGGATGCACAAGACAGGTACACTTCATGTTTCAAATTTGTTACACAACTTTAACCATACGTGCATGCTACGTGACTTGCTAACTTCAACACAAGCATTCTTTAAATTCATAATCACCCAACTAGCATGACTTTAATATCACTACCTCCATATCTCAAGACAATTATCAAGTATCAAATTGATCATGGCATCCAATTCACTTCCTATGATAGTTTTTATTATACCCAACTTGGATGCCCATCATTCTAGGACAAATTTTGTAACCATAGCAAATACCATGCTGTTCTAAAAGACTCTCAAAATAATATAAGTGCAGCATGAGAGACTAGCAATTTCTTCAAAATTAGGCACCACCGTGCTCTAAAAGATATATGTGAAGCACTAGAGCAAAAACTATCAAGCTCAAAAGATATAAGTGAAGCACATAGAGTATTCTAGAAAAACTCTAATCAAATAGGCTTCTCCCGAAAGGTGTGTACAGCAAGGATGATTGTGGTAAACTAAAAAGAAAATACTAATATAATACACGACGCTCCGAGCAAAACACATATCATGTAGCAAATAAAAATATAGCTCCAAGTAAAGTTACCAATAAACGAAGACGAAAGAGGGGATGCCTTCCCGGGGCATCCCCAAGCTTAGGCTTTTGGCTATCCTTGAATATCTTGGAGTGCCTTGGGCATCCCCAAGCTTAGGCTCTTTCCACCCTTTATTCCATAGTCCATAAAAGCTTTACCCAAAACTTGAAAACTTCACAACACAAAACTCAACAGGAAATCTTATAAGCTCCGTTAGTGAAAGAAAACAAAACGACCAAATAAGGTAATGCAATGAACTCATTCTTTATTTATTTTGGTGTTAAAACTACTGTATTCCAAATTCTCTATGGTCCATAAACTATTTTACTAGCCATAGATGCATCAAAATAAGCAAACAACACACGAAAAACAGAATCTGTCCAAAACAGAACAGTCTGTAGCAATCTGTAACTAACGCAAACTTCTGGAACTCTAAAAATCCTACAAAAATAGTACGTACTGGAAAATTTGTTTATTGATCAGCATCAAAAACAATCAATGCAAAAGCACGTTTCTGTGATTTATTGAATTTTTTCTCGTGAGCACAAAGTTTCTGTTTTTCAGCAGAATCAAATCAACTATCATCATAGTTTATCCTATAGGTTCTACTCGGCACAAACACTAACTAAAAGATAAAAACACATCTAAACAGAGAGTAGATGAAAGATTTATTACTAAACAGGAGCAAAAACAAAAAACATAAAGAAAAATTGGGTTGCCTCCCAACTAGCGCTATCGTTTAACGCCCCTAGCTAGGCATAAAAGCGAAGATAGATCTAAGTAGTGCCATCTTCAATTTTAAGTTTTTTAGCGGAGTCATGCTCGAATCCGGGAGGTTCTTTATGTTTCCCTTCATACTCGGAAATTTTTAGATATAAAGAATCCAACCGCTTATTACAAAGAGTAATCAACATATTCATGCGGTGAAGATTTCTGCTAACACTTTAAGGGGCTCAAGAGACTTTTGTAAAAAATTGTAACTTCGCAAATCTTTCCAAACACTTGTGTTTCTTCTTGGGTAGGATGTGATCCTCCCTTTTGAGGTACTGTTTCCACTATTCCTTCTATAATTTCATGAGCAATACAAGGGTCAATTTCAATAAAAATTTCCCTTGGCAATGCAATCCAAGAGTTGTCTATGCGTCATATTTAACCCAACATAAAGATTGCGAAGAAGAATTCTAAAGTTCACCACTAGGGTGCACTTGTGATAAGATTCCATCATCCTATACCAAGCAACTTTTAAGTTTTCCCCTTGCCTTTGCTTGAAGTGAAGAACTTCAAACTCGGGAGACATAGGAGCGGATAAGGAACTAGCCATAACGACGAGGCAAACGAGCAAACACACAGGCAACAGAAAAAGGCAAGCGAAAAAGAGAGGAGGAGATTGGGAAAGAGAGGGCGAATAAAACGGCAAGGGTGAAGTGGGGGAGAGGAAAACGAGAGGCAAATGGCAAATAATGTAAATGCGAGGGAGATGTGTTTGTGATGGGTACTTGGTATGTCTTGACTTGAGTGAAGACCTCCCCGGTAACGGCGCCAGAAATCCTTCTTGCTATGTCTTGAGCTTGCGTTGGTTTTCCCCAAAGAGGAGAGGGTGATGCAGCAAGTGTAGCGCAAGTATTTCCCCTAGTTTTTGAGAACAAGGTATCAATCCAGTAGGAGGCTCCTCAAAAGTCCCACGCACCTACACAAACAAACTGAGAACTCGCAACCAACACAATAAAGGGGTTGTCAATCCCTTCACGGCCACTTGCGAAAGTGAGATCTAATAGAGATAGTATGATAAGATATATTTTTGGTATTTTAAAATATAGATGCAAATAGAAGTAGATTGGAAGCAAATATGTTAAGATATAGACCCGGGGGCCATAGGTTTCACTAGAGGCTTCTCTCGAGATAGCATAAGTATTACGGTGGGTGAACAAATTACTGTCGAGCCATTGATAGAAAAGTGAATAATTATGAGATTATCTAGGCATGATCATGTATATAGGCATCACGTCCATAACAAGACCGACTCCTGCCAGCATCTACTACTATTACTCCACACATCGACCGACTCCTGCCTACATGTAGAGTATTAAGTTCACAAAGAACAGAGTAACGCATTAAGCAAGATGACATGATGTAGAGGGATAAACTCATGCAATATGATATAAACCCCCATCTTGTTATCCTCGATGGCAACAATACAATACGTGTCTTGCAACCCTTTCTGTCACTGGGTAAGAACACCGCAAGATTGAACCCAAAGCTAAGCACTTCTCCCATGGAAAGAAAGATCAATCTAGTAGGCCAAACCAAACCGATAATTCGAAGAGACTTGCAAAGATAACTCAATCATATATAAAAGAATTTAGAGAAGATTCAAATATTGTTCATAGATAAACTTGATCATAAACCCACAATTCATCGGATCTCGACAAACACACCGCAAAAAGAGATTACATCAAATAGATCTCCACAAGAGAGGGGGAGAACATTGTATTGAGATCCAAAAAGAGAGAAGAAGCCATCTAGCTAATAACTATGGACCCGTAGGTCTGTGGTAAACTACTCACAACTCATCGGAGGGGCAAGGATGTTGATGTAGAGTCCCTCTGTGGTTGATTCCCCCTCCGGCGGAGTGCCGGCGAAGGCTCCAAGATGGGATCTCACGGATACAGAAGGTTACAGCGGTGGAAATTGTGTTTCGTGGTGCTCCTGGATGTTTTCGAGGTACATAGGTATATATAGGAGGAAGGAGTACGTCGGTGGCCTCCCGAGGGGCCCACGAGACAGGGGGCGCGCCCTATAGGGAGGGGCACCCTCCTATCTCGTGGCCGCCTTGGCTGCTTCCTGGCTTGCACTCCAAGTCCTCCGGATCACGTTCGTTCCAAAAATCACGCTCCCGAAGGTTTCATTCTGTTTGGACTTCGTTTGATATTCCTTTTCTTCGAAATACTAAAATAGGCAAAAAAAACAGCAATACGGGCTGGGCCTCCGGTTAGTAGGGTAGTCCCAAAAATGATATAAACGTGTAACATAAAGCCCATAAACATCCAAAGGGGGTAATATAATAGCATGGAACAATCAAAAATTATAGATACGTTGGAGACGTATCAAGGGGGTGCTGCACATCCGCGATGTGGAGGGACCAAAGCGTACCGGAAGCATGGAGACAAAGCTCGAAGCTGTGGAGTAGCAAGTTTTCAAGTGCCAAGGGATGGTGGAGCGTGGACTCAACGCCAACCAGATGATGATCACGGAGTTCACCAACAACCACAAGCTAGATGCCAAAGTCATTGGGGAAACCATCTTCAAGCTTCAAGATAAAATCGAGCACCTCCAAGCCCAGATCTATGACCTGCAAAAATAGAACTGTGAGTATGAATATAGATTCAAGAGGATGAGTTTGGCTGCAGATTTAAGGATCCCGGAGACTCGATCATCCTTCTCTGATGGTGAGCCTATGCCTTGGAAGATGGACGACGAGCCTACATCATCAACAACTCCTACTTCACCACCTCCGCGGACATAATCATATGGGTATGGGCACTCCCCTTGGCAGCTACCAAGCTTGGGGGAGGTGCACCGATATCGTATCACCATCACACTCCTATCTTTACCGTTTTATTTAGTTCGATTCTTTTAGTAGTATCTTGATCTAGTAGATTGAATTTTTGATATAAAGTAGTTTTGAGTTTTGCTTTGTGATCTCTTTATGTAATCGAGTCCGTGAGCTATCTATAATAAAGATTAGTGATGAGTCAAGGGCTTTGCTATCTTGCTATGATCTTGGGAAAGTAGAAAGAATAAAAGGGTTCATATTGATCTTATGGTTAGTGATGACTTCACACATAGAAAGTATGAGGCATAAAAGTTGTTGAGAGTTAATAAACGTAGTTTTGGTCATCGTTGCAATTAATAGGAAGTAATAAGGAAAGAGAGGTTCACATGCAAATATATTATCATGGACATCTTTTATGATTGGGAGCACTCATTAAGTATGACATGCTAAAAGAGTTGATGTTGGACAAGGAAGACAATGTAATGGTTTATGTTTTCTCACATCTCAGTCAAAGTATATTGTCATTGACCTTCCAAACATGTTGAGCTTTCCTTTCCCCCTCATGCTAGCCAAACTACTTGCACCAAGTAGAGATACTACTTGTGCTTACAAATGTCCTTAAACCCAGTTTTGCCATGAGAGTCCCCCATACCTACCTATGGATTGAGTAAGATCCTTCAAGTAAGTTGTCATGTTGCAAGCAATAAAAATTGCTATCTAAATATGTATGACTTATTAGTGCAGAGAAAATAAGCTTTATACGATCTTGTCATGGAAGCAATAAAAGCGACGGACTGCATAATAAAGGTCCATATACAAGTGGTAATTTAAAGTGATGTTCTTTTGCATTAAGATGTTTTGCATCTAACCCTAAACGCACATGACAACCACTGCTTCCCTCTGCGAAGGGCCTATATTTTAGTTTATGTTTTTACTTTATGCTTGAGTCAAGGTGATCTTCACCTTTTCCTTTTTCATTTTATCCTTTGGCAAGCTCCTCGTGTTTGAAAGATCATGATACATATATCCAATTGAGTGTAAGTTAGCATGGACTATTATTGTTGACATCACCTAAAGGTGAATATGTTGGGAGGCAACACAATAAGCCCCTATCTTTGTCAGTGTCCGGCTGAAACTCCATAACCACAAGTATTGCATGAGTGTTAGCAATTATAGAAGACTACATGATAGTTGAGTATGTGGACTTGCTGAAAAGCTCTATTCTTGACTCTTTTTGATGTTATGATAAATTACAATTGCTTTAGTGACTGAGATTATAGTTTGTTAGCTTTCAATGAATTTTCTAAACCATACTTGACATTGTGAATTGATTGTTACTTGAGCATAAGAAGTCATATGATAAAATCTATATATGTTGATGTTATAAGAATGATCATGATGCCCTCATGTCCGTATTTTATTTTTATCGACACCTCTATCTCTAAACATGTGGACATATTTTTCGATTTCGGTTTCCGCTTGAGGACAAGCGAGGTCTAAGCTTGGGGGAGTTGATACGTCCATTTTGCATCATGCTTTTATATCAATATTTATTGCATTATGGGCTGTTATTACACATTATATATCACTACTTATGGTTATTCTCTCTTATTTTACAAGGTTTACCATGAAGAGGGGGAATGCCGACAACTGGAATTCTGGCTGGAAAAGGAGCAAACATTGGAAACCTATTCTGCACTGCTCCAAAAATCCTGAAACTCCACAAAACTTATTTTTGGAATTAATAAGAATTATTGAGCGGAAGAAACACCTCAGGGGGGCCCACACCCTGGCCAGGAGGGTGGGGGCGCGCCCACCCCTACTGGGCGCGCCCCTGTCTCCTGGGCCCCCTGGTGGCCCTCCGATGTCCATCTTCTGCTATATGAAGGCTTTTACCCTGGAAAAAATCATGGGCAAGCTTACGGGATGAAACTCCGCCGCCATGAGGCGGAACCTTGGCGGAACTAATCTAGAGCTCCGGCAGAGCTGTTCTGCCGGGGAAACTTCCCTCCGAGAGGGGGAAATCATCAACATCGTCATCACCAATGATCCTCTCATCGGGAGGGGGTCAATCTCCATCAACATCTTCACCAGCACCATCTCCTCTCAAAACCCTAGTTCATCTCTTGTATCCAATCTTGTATCCAAACCACAAATTGGTACATGTGGGTTGCCAGTAGTGTTGATTACTCCTTGTAGTTGATACTAATTGGTTTACTTGGTGGAAGATCATATGTTCAGATCCTTAATGCATATTATTACTCCTCTAATTATGAACATAAATATGCTTTGTGAGTAGTTATGTTTGTTCCTGAGGACATGGGTGAAGTCTTGCTATTAGTAGTCATGTGAATTTGGTATTCGTTCGATATTTTGATGAGATGTATGTTGTCTTTTCCTCTAGTGGTGTTATGTGAACGCTGACTACATGAAACTTCACCATTATTTGGGCCTAGAGGAAGGCATTGGAAGTAATAAGTAGATGATGGGTTGCTAGAGTGACAGAAGCTTAAACCCTAGTTTATGTGTTGCTTCGTTAGGGGCTGATTTGGATCCATATGTTTAATGATGTGGTTAGGTTTACCTTAATACTTCTTTTGTAGTTGCGGATGCTTGCAATAGGGGTTAGTCATAAGTGGGATGCTTGTCCAAGTAAGGGAAGTACCAAAGCACCAGTCCACCCACATATCAAGTTATCAAAGTACCAAACGCGAATCATATGAGCGTGATGAAAACTAGTTTGACGATAATTCCCATGTGTCCTCGGGAGCTCTTTTCTCATTATAAGAAATTGTCCAGGTTTGTCCTTTGCTACAAAAAGGATTGGGCCACCTTGCTGCACTTGCTTGTTACCTGTTACAATTTATCTTATCACAAAACTATCTGTTACCTACAATTTCAGTGCTTGCAGAGAAAACCTTACTCAAAACCGCTTATCATTTCCTTCTGATCCTCATTGGGTTCGACACTCTTGCTTATCAAAAGGACTACGATAGATCCCCTACACTTGTGGGTCATCAGCTACCACCGTACTAAGCAAAATAAGATGCATAAAAGATAAACATCACATGCAATCAAAATATGTGACACGATATGGCCATCATCATATTGTGCCTTTGATCTCCATCTCCAAAGCACCGTCATGATCTCCATCGTCACCGGCTTGCCACCTTGATCTCAATCATAGCATCGTTGTCATCTCGCCAACTATTGCTACTACGACTATTGCTACTGCTTAGTGATAAAGTAAAGCAATTACATGGTGATTGCATTTCATACAATAAAGCGACAACCATATGGCACCTGCCAGTTGCCGATAACTCTGTTACAAAACATGATCATCTCATACAACAATTTATATCTCATCATGTCTTGACCATATCACATCACAACAAGCCCTGCAAAAACAAGTTAGACATCCTCTACTTTGTTGTTGCAAGTTTTACGTGGCTGCTATGGGCTTCTAGCAAGAATCCTTCTTACCTAAGCATCAAAACCACAACAATTTTTCGTCAAGTGTGCTATTTTAACCTTCAACAAGGACTGGTCGTAGTCAAACTTGATTCAACTAAAGTTGAAGAAACAGACACCCGCCAGCCACCTGTGTGCAAAGCACGTCGGTAGAACCAGTCTCATGAAAGCGGTCATGTAATGTCGGTCTGGGCCGCTTCATCCAACAATACCGCCGAATCAAAGTAAAACGTCGGTGCTAAGCCGTATGACTATTATCGCCCACAACTCTTTGTGTTCTACTCGTGCAAATCATCTACGCATAGACCTGGCTCTGATACCACTATAGGGGAACATTGCATGCAATTTAAAAAAAATTCCAATGATCACGCAAGATCTATATAGGAGATGCATAGCAAAGAGAGGGGAAGAGTGTGTCCATGTACCCTTGTAGACCGAAATCGAAAGCGTTAGTTAACGCGGTTTATGTAGTCAAACGTCTTCACGATCCAACCAATCCAAGTACCGACCATACAGCACCTCCGTGTTCAGCACACATTCAACTTGATGACGTCCCTCGAACTCTTGATCCAGTAGAGGGTTGAGTGAGAGTTCCGTCAGCATGATGGCGTGGCGACGGTGTTGATGATGTGATCCGCGCAGGCCTTCGCCTAAGCACTACGACGCTATGACCGGAGGTGTAAACTATGAAGGGGGGTACCGCACACGGAAAAGAGAACAATTGATGTCCTTTGGGGTGCCCCTTGCCCAAGTATATAAAGGAGGGGAGTAGGCGGCCGGCCTAGGGGCGCGCCAAGTGTGGGGAGTCCTACTAGGACTCCCTAGTCCTAGTAGGATTCCCCTTTCCTTTCTGGAATAGGAGAAGGGGGAAAGAGGTGGAGAAGAAGGAGGAAAGGGGGCCCGTGCCCCCACCCCTAGTCCAATTCGGTTTGGGCTAGGGGGCGCATGCCTCCACCTGGCCGCCGCCTCCTCTCTTCCACTAAGGCCCATGAAGGCCCATTAATCCCCCGTGGGGTTCCAGTAACCTCCTGGTACTCCAGAAAATGTCCGAACCTTTCCAAAAACTTTCCGGTGGTCCGAACGTAACCTTCTAATATATCAATCTTTATGTCTCAACCATTTCAAGACTCCTCGTCATGTCCGTAATCTCATCCAGGACCCCGAACAAACTTCGGTCATCAAAAACATATAACTCTTAATACAAATCATCATCGAACGTTAAGCGTGCAGACCCTACGGGTTCATGAACTATGTAGACATGATTGAGATACATCTCTGATCAATAACCAATAGCGGAACCTGGATGCTCATATTGACTCCTACATATTCTACGAAGATCTTTATCAGTCAAACCGCACAACAACATATGTTGTCCCATTTGTCATCGGTATGTTATTTGCCCGAGGTTCGATCGTCGGTATCATCATACCTAGTTCAATCTCGTTACCGGCAAGACTATTTACTCATTCTGTAATGCTTCATCCCGCAACTAACTCATTAGTCACATTGCTTGCAAGGCTTATAGTGATGAGCATTATCGAGAGGGCCCAGAGATACCTCTCTGATACATGGAGTGACAAATCCTAATCTCGATCTATGCCAACCCAACAAACACCTTCGGAGACACCTATAGAGCATCTTTATAATCACCCAGTTATGTTGTGACGTTTGATAGCACATAAGATGTTCCTCCGGTATTCGGGAGTTGCATAATCTCATAGTCAGAGGAACATGTATAAGTCATGAAGAAAGCAATAGCAATAAAACTATAACGATCATAATGCTAAGCTAACGGATGGGTCTTGTCCATCACATCATTCCCCTAATGATGTGATCTCGTTCATCAAATTACAACACATGTCTATGGTTATGAAACATAACCATCTTTGATTAATGAGCTAGTCAAGTAGAGGCATAGTAGGGACACTATGTATTGTCTATGTATTCACACATGTACTAAGTTTCCGGTTAATACAATTCTAGCATGAATAATAAACATTTATCATGATATAAGGAAATATAAATAACAACTTTATTATTGCTTCTAGGGCATATTTCCTTCATATATGAACATACAATTTCAACTTCATGATATTCAATTCATTCAACAATTTACTCATAGGATATAAATGAAGCACAAGAGTAAATGACAAGCTGCTCCAAAAAGATATTAGTGAAGAACAAGCGAGTAGTTAAGCAAATGGGTAGCCAGTTGTGGATTTCTTATTTAAAAACATTCAAAACTAAGCATTTTATATAAACAGCAAGAAAAACAAAAGAAAATAGCATTCCAAGCATAGCACAACTCATGTGGAGAAGCAAAAACTTAGGCTCAACTGATACTAATGGATAATTGTTGAAGAAGAAAGGTGGGATGCCTACCGAGGCATCCTGTCACGCCCGATATGCGATACTATCCTAAAGAGACTCGAAGGTCCCACCAAGGATAGAACCGCATATTGAAACGCTTTTGCAAGGTGGATATCATTACATCAACATTACACAAATAGATGGGGATACATACATAAGGCATACAATGCCACATGAATACAACATCATCTTACATAAGAGCACCATCCACTACGGATGAAACACAAACAGAAACTCAAACGACATCCACCCTGCTAGCCCAGGCTGCCGACCTGGAACCTATCCCCTGATCGAAGAAGAAGCAGAAGAAGAACTCCAAAACAAGCAATGTCGCTCTCGCGTCATGATCATCGTGTAAACCTGTACCTGCAACTGTTGTTGTAGTAATCTGTGAGCCACGAGGACTCAGCAATCCCATTACCATGGGTATCAAGACTAGCAAAATTTAAAGGGAAAGGAAGGGGTAAAGTGGTGAGGTTGCAGCAGCGACTAAGCATATACGGTGGCTAACATACGCAAATAAGAGCGAGAAGAGAGCAAAAGGAACGGTCGTGAAGCTAGCAATGATCAAGAAGTGATCCTGAACTCCTAATTATGTCAAACATAACCCAGAAACCGTGTTCACTTCCTGGACTCTGCCGAGAAGAGACCATCATGGCTACACACGCGGTTGATGCATTTTAATTCGGATCTGGTGTCAAGTTATCTACAACCGGACATTAACAAATTCCCATCTGCCACATAACCGCGGGCACGGCTTTCGAAAGTTTATACCCTGCAGGGGTGTCCCAACTTATCCCATGATAAGCTCTCGCGATCAAGGAAGGATATTCCTTCTCCCAGGAAGACCCAATCAGACTCGGAATCCTGGTTTACAAGACATTGCGACAATGGTAAAACAAGACCAGCAAAGCCGCCCGATGCGCCGACAATCCCGATAGGAGCTGCACATATCTCGTTATCAGGGCAACACCGGATAGGTCAGCCTACGAGTAAAACCAACCCACGAGTTGCCCCGAGGTGGCCCCGCAGTCTGCCCAGTTCGGACCAACACTTAGACAAGCACTGGCCCGGGGGGGCTAAAATAAAGAAGACCCTCAAGAGAGCGACTCCCAAGGGATAAGTAGGTGGTGGTGAGGCAAATGGTAAAACCAAGGTTGGGCCTTGATGGAGGAGTTTTATTCAAAGCAAACTGTCCAGGGGGTCCCATAAATCACCCAACCGCGTAAGGAACGCAAAATCCAGGAACATAACACCGGTATGACGGAAACTAGGGCGGCAAGAGTGGAACAAAACACCAGGCATAAGGCCGAGTCTTCCACCCTTTACCAAGTATATAGATGCATTAATTAAATAAGAGATATTGTGATATCCCAACAAAATCCTGTCCACCATGGAGCAATCTTCAACTTCACCTGCAACTAACAACGCTATAAGAGGGGCTGAGCAAAGAGGTAACATAGCCAAGCAACGGTTTGCTAGGAAGGGGAAAAAGGTTAGAGGCTGACATGGCAAATTGGGAAGGCTTGAGGACAAGTGATAGGAAGCGCAGCATAGCGATAGAACAAAGCAACTAGCATAGCAATGATAGTAATGAGATCCAGGGTAGTGGTCATCTTGCCTGAAACCCCGCTAGGAAGAAGAACGAGTCCATGAATAAGAAGAAGCCACGAAGACGAACCAAGCGTAGACGAACGAATCCTCACGATCGCAACGAAACGGGAACTATCGAGAAGAAGCACACAACATGGTAAACACACCACACATATACAAGACATGATGCACAACCAAGCATGATGCAAGACAAGGCTACATGAAGCTACTCATGGCAAGAAATGATGCATACAAGAGCAACACATCAAGGCAAGTTTAAATGAGGCCGGAAACAACATATAACAATTTCGGTAAGTCCTCATGTGCAAATTTCGAAATTGGTCCAGATCTGAGTAAACCTTATGTTCAAGTTGTTAAACAGCAAGTTAAGATGCACCAAGATGATCTACACGAGATTCTAGTCAAGTTACATATAAAGTTCATTTAATTCGGAGCTACGGCCTAGAAGATATGAGCAAAACAAGTTAACCATGGCATTGATGCAAAATGCATACAAACATCAAGCAAACACCTCAAAACAATGATGCAACATGATAATATGAAACTACATGCAAATCTAAGCAAGTTTCATATAGAGCACACTCAAAACGGAGCAACGGTGCAACACACACACACTATACAAGATATGACAATAATCTGTCCAAAACAGCAACTAGGCATATTGCAAGCATCAACACAATATGCTACAACACCTCAATATGAAAACAAAAGGCATGGGAATGAAGTATAGGTACAGCATGACAAAACATGAACACTGAGCTATATCCAGAAATCACTAGAACATGCTCAAAAACACATGGCAAGATTGCAACTAATAATAGTTACAGATTTAGCAGAAATAACATCAAGTTGCAATGTTTGGAGCTATCAAACAACATGTTACAGAAACTTATCATGGCAAACAAAGGCATGGAGTGAATCTACTAATTGCATAGAACAAAAGTCCTTTACTGACCATGAGCCAAAAAGGATCAGAGGATACGATGGCACCCATGTAAACATGGCAAATTATATGATAGAGTCAAACATGGCAGGAACAACAATAAGTAGGCATGTTGGTGAGCTTGAACCACTCACCACAGAGCAATACATGGCATGACAAGGTGACCAACAGTAAGAAGACATGTTTATGAAGCCCAGCATGGCAAGATCAAGTTCATAGGATGCATGGATAACTAGCAAAGCACATGAAAAAACTGAACTTAATGTTAACAGGCTGACAGCAACATTATTTAGCAAATTTGGAGCACGATTACAACAAGCTACAGAAGGCTATAAATGCAACCAGGGGCATGGATGGATAGAGCATGACATGAATAACAAAACAACCTTAATGAACATCTCCAGATTATGCATAGGATGACTTGTAGCAGCAGGTTTACATGGCAACAAAATATAACAGAATCAGCCTAGCAAAACAGCAACAGCAAGTACCCTACTTAACAAGCTTGATGCACTCACTACACAACTCACAAAAATACATGGATGACACCTCTGTAAATATGACATGACATAGATCAAAACACATGTAGAGATCATGTTCATAGGATGCACACATCAAACATGGCAAAAATGACAAATGAACATGTTCTGTTAACAGACAACAGATAACATTATATAGCACTCTTGCAACGATGATTCAGGCATCCAGATGAACTCAAATGAACATGGTGCAATGGAATGAAATGTAGAGCATCTCACAACTAACATTTTGACATATTACACGCATGAAACGAAGCTAAGGATGCAGAGTTATGATGCGATGAATAGGTGCACAAAATGTTGGAAAACTCAGGGACGGGCGATTATTACCCCGCGAAAAACTGGACGAAGATGTTGCAGGACGGAGGGATCCGAGCGCGGGGAGGCGTTTGGATCGAGGGAGTGGTGGATCTCATCCCACTCCCCGAATCCGGCGCCGGCAAGAGCTCCGGCGAGCTCGAACTCCGGCGATGGCGCGGCGGGATGGCAGAGGCGGCGGAGGGAGGCGAGGCAGGCGCGGTCCACCGCGGCGGCGGCGGACTCGGGGGTGCGGACGACGATGGAGAGGTGGGGCGCGGCGAGGCACTGGAGGCCGACGGGGCGGAGGTCGGGGCACGGGCGCGGCGCGGCCGGCAGCCTCCTCGCCGGCGGCGACCGGTGACGGAGGCGGCGTGGGGCTCCAGCGGCGGAGGACGGAGC
>NC_041391.1:149094916-149193383 GCF_002162155.2 Triticum dicoccoides
GGACGGGCCGGGCGGCGGCGGATCTGGGCCGCGCGGGCCCTGGATGGGCTCCGCGGGCCGGCGACGCGAGGATGGCGGCGGAGGACACGTGGCGGCGGCGGATTCATTGGGGATGGCGGTTGGACGTGTCCGGCCGCCGGGCGGACATGTCCGGCGGCGCGAGGAGGGAGAGGGCTAGGGTTGGACTGCGGGATTTGGACGGGGTGGGCATATTTATAGATTCTCGGAGCTAGGAGAGTCCAAATGGGGAGCGGTTTTCGGCCACGCGGCCGTGATCGAACGACCGAGAGCATGGAGGGGGTTAGGATGGGTTTTGTGCCACTTTGGAAGGGGTGTTGGGCTGCACACAAAAGAGGCCTTTGCGGTTACCCGGTTAACCGTTGGAGTATCAAACGGACTCCAAATGGCACGAGACTTGACAGGCGGTCTACCGGTGCTATACCAAGTCTGCTTGGCAAACCACGGTCCATGCCGAGAAAGTTTAACACCCGCACATGAAAAGAGGCAAAAGGGGGCACCGGGGAACATAGGAGTGCCGAATTGCAAAACGGACAACGGGGAAAATGCTCGGATGCATGAGACGAACACGTATGCAATGCAATGCACATGATGACATGATAAAATGCAACACGCAAGCAAATGACATGGCAATGACGGCGAATAACTGGCAGACACCTGGCGCATCGAATCCGGGGCGTTACACATCCCCAAGCTTAGATGCTTGAGACTTCTTGGAATATTAGCTTGGGATGCCTTGGGCATCCCCAATCTTGAGCTTTTGTGTCTCCTTAATTCATCTTATATCACGGTTTCCCTAAATCTTAAAAACTTCATCCACACAAAACACAACAAGAACTCGTGAGATAAGTTAGTATACACCAATGCAAAAGCCTTATCATTCTCTACTATAGCAAATCACAAAAATTATTATTCAACATTGCATACTAAATGCCTCTACATATTTAATACTTCTATCCTCAAATAGAATCATTAAACAAGCAAACATATGCAAACATAACAGCAAACTGCCAAAACAGTACAATTTGTAAAGAATGCAAGAGTATTACTACTTCTTTAACTCCAAAAATTATTAAAATTCACCACATTGTAGAAAATTTATCATAGCATATTGTGCAAAAAGTTTCAAAATTTTATCATATTCTGACTTTTCTCAGGAATTTTTGCAACATCGATAAACTTTCTGTTTTGAAATAGCAACTCATATACTTGCAAGATAAGCATGGTAAAGGCTATCCTTGCCACTTTTATTGAAATAAAAGATGCAAAACATTATTATAAATAACAACAACCAAATCCTAACAAAATAAAATGATTCTCCAAGCAAAACTCATATCATGTGATGAATGAAAATATAGCCCCAAGTGAGGTTACCGATAATGTTGGAGACGAAAGAGGGCATGCCTTCCGGGGCATCCCCAAGCTTAGTTGCTTGGATCTTCATTGAATATTACCTTGTATTGACTTGGGCACACCTAAGCTTAGGGTCTTGTCACTCCTTATTCTTGTCATATTGATATCTCACCCAAAACTTGAAAACTTCAATCACACAAAACTTAATGGAACTTCGTGAGATAGGTTAGTATGATAAACAGCAAACCATTTCACTTTAGTACTATCAAATACAAGATTCATAATTGTTTCCACACAATGCCTACTGTAGCATATCATTTCTACAATTTATATTAACAAATATGAGATATAGTAACTAGAAAACAAGCAAACTATGCATTCAAAATAGAATCTGCCAAAAACAGAACAGTTTATAGTAGTCTGTACTCCAACCATACTTCTACCACTCCAAAAATTATGAAAACTTAGGACAACGTAGATAATTTGTTTATCTATCATTTGTAAAAAATTCAGATCAAAAGCACATTCCAGTGAATTTTCAAAATTCCTAGACTGAGCGCAAAAGGTTCTGTTTTTGCACAGATTCAAGTCAACTATCATCCACACTATCCCAAAGTCTTTACTTGGCACTTTATTGAAACAATAGCAATAAAACATTATTAATACAGTAGCATAATCATGTGAACACACAAAAATAGTAGGGGTAAATGTTGGGTTGTCAAGCGCTTTTCTTTTATGCATTTTAAGCTAGGCATGATGATTTCAATGATGCTCACATAAAAGATAAGAATTGAAACATAACAAGAGCATCATGAAGCATATGACTAGCACATTTAAGTCTAACCCACTTCCTATGCATAGGGATTTTGTGAGCAAACAACTTATGGGAACAAGAATCAACTAGTATAGGAAGGCAAAACAAGCAAAACTTCAAGGAAACTTGATATTATTGAGATATGTAGAAGCACATGTTCCTCTCCCATAATAATTTTCAGTATCATCATGAATTAATTCAACAATATAGCTATCACATAAATCATTCTTTTCATGATCCACAAGCATACAAATTTTATTACTCTTGACATAAGAAAATTTATTCTCATGAGTGGTCGTGGGAGCAAACTCAACAAAATAACTATCATGGGACTGAAAATTAAAATCATGATGACAAGTTTCATGGTTATCATTATTCTTTATATAATACATGTCGTCACCATAATCATCATAGATAGCAACTTTGTTGTCATAGTCAATTGAAACCTCTTCCAAAATAGTGGATTCATCACTAAATAAACTCATAGCCTCTCCAAATCCACTTTCATAATTATTATAATAAGATTCAACACCCTCCAAAATAGTGGGATCATTAGTACCTAGAGTTGGCGCTCTTCCAAGACCACTTTCATCAATATAATCATCATAAATAGGAGGCATGCAATCATTATAACAAATTTGCACATCAAATCTTGGGGGACTAAAAATATCATCTTCATCAAATATAGAATCCCCAAGCTTGTAGCTTTGCATATCATTACCATCATGGATATTCAAAGAATTCATACCAACAACATTGCAATCATGCTTGTCATTTATGCCAAACATTCTATTGAATTCTTCTTCTACCAACTGAGCACAATTTTCCTTCCATCATTTTCAAGAAAGACATTGTAAAGATGAATAATATGATGCAGCCTCAATTCCATTGTTTTAGTTTTATTTTTATAAACCAAACTAGCGATAAACAAGAAACAAAAAGATTCAATTGCAAGATCTAAAGCTATACCTTCAAGCACTCACCTCCCCAGCAACGGCGCCAAAAAAGAGCTTGATGTCTACTACGCAACTTAATTCTTGTAGACTCATGTTGGGCCTCCAAGCGCAGAGTTTTGTAGGAAGTAGCAATTTTCCCTCAAGTGGATGACCTAAGGTTTATCAATCTGTGGGAGGTGTAGGATGAAGATGGTCTGTGGAACCCCGATCCGCTTGGAGAAGGGGGCCTTCGCACGTCAGCCCAGGATAACACCTGACGCACGACAGGTCCATGATACAACATTCCAGGTACAAGAATATTCATCAAATACATGTGTATATGATTACATCATTGATGAATACAATCTTCTGGCATAGCCCTAAGGCTATTTACATGGCAGCGCAAGTCTATATAAATGGCGGCGGAAGTCTTGGTTTGGCAGCATAACACTCAGGCTGGGCTCCATAACTCATAGGACTGGCAAGATTACGACCTAGCACGATGGAACAAGAGAATAATCTGGGCATGACCTACAAAACTGCCATGACACGCCAGGTCAGTACATTGAATGTACTTGCAAGACAACCAAATACATAGCATCCAAACGAACAGATGACAAAGCAAGAACCAAGCATATGCAACAGTCTACTTCAACACAACTTCTAAGAATGGCATGATATTAACTAGAATCATGAATCAAACTAAGCATGAACAACATCATAGCATTAACTAGCATGGCATATCAAACTTACTTCTAACATAACAACGAGAAATCATAGCCTATCAAAACATGGCATGGCATCAAGAAACTATGCTGAAAATAAACTAACAGTTACCTCCCATGAAGACATATAGCATTAACGTCATGCAACAATCACTTACTCTGCCACGGCTCCTCGGAGCAAACTCATACTTACCGAGACCTCGTCTCGTGATCATATCAACACATCATCGTGACTTCTCATGATTACCTCATAGTTCAAGTCACCACATTATTTATCACATCTTAGTTATCACATTAATTATTAGCAGGTTTATCCTCCATTTCGACCAAGACCTGATAGTGTGACCTACTACGAACTATGCCCATGACCGAGGACGCGGCTATCAATAGATTAAACACGCAGTCTGCAGAGGTTAGCACACTGTACTCACATCACGGAACCCATGGCCCCGCACTCCCATTCGGGTGGAGCAACGGCGTTCCGACAAAACCGATCTACTGCCCTGACACTCTCCCGGCCACTCCAACCAACTCCCTCTTAGGGCTAAGTCATGGGTAGCCCCATGCCTACCAAGGGCATCTTCGGCCACCGTCATGGCAAAAAGGTCCCAAGCGGGGGCATGTGCACATAACCAAACTCGGGCTCACAAGGCTTATGTCTGCCTACCTGATCAGGGTAGCGTGTGCCCATAACCTTCCCTAGTTGGAGTCACTGGCGAGAGGCATGACAACAGACCCAGCTAGGTCCTCCCATAAGGCAAATGTGGCTGCACTGGAGAAAGCTCAATTTGGAGGCACTATGACTCGATCCCATCGATGACCGAGGAGGTTTAATATTTAGTAATGTTATTAACTTCTCCACCATCATCAACATTATGAGCATATTAAACAAGGATGCAACAATGAACATGCAGCAAACCAATGCATTAAAAAATATCAAGCTTCTCAAATGAACAGTTATAGCATACGAATCATGACAATACCGGGTACTAGCTTATTGATGGTGTAACAAAATCAGCATAGCATCAATACTACTGGCATGAAAACTAGCTAATACACAGGTATGATTTTATCAACAACAATATAACTAGCATGGCAAAAGATATCATGAAAGGCAAGCATGACGTGACAAGTAGTACTAAAATATAGCACAACGGAAATAACGACAAACGAAACAGACAAAACTACTGCAACTAAGCACACACACGAGGTACCAACAAAGTCAACATGCAAGTTCGGGGCTCATCATAAGAGGTTGGCTTGCCTGGGGGTCGAGGAATACTCCGGGAATGAGTGCGGTCACTTCTCGGAAAAATTTGCCAGAGAGGGGTTCGCTCACAAAGGGGCTGAATTAGAGCAAGGGAAAAATGGGCATTTTCAGAATGTGCAAACATAAATAAAATAGTCTCATCGAAAAGATCTCGACGAATAGAGAACGTGAGCGTTGGAATCACCTCAATCGGAGTTACAGTTGCAAAGTTGTGGCCGTTCACTTTTTAGGCAGAAAAACGGATTAAACAGTGAACGTTTACAATTTAGCCTTTTCGGCGGGCTGGGCTGAAAAACAGAAAGCGCACTTGAGAAAGTATATTTCCAGATAATAGAAAGCGTATTTCCAGGCAATATGTTTTCAGTCACAGAAAACGCATTACCAAGAATACATCTCCGCTGAAAAGAAAGCGCATTTCGGGGGTTTGCGTTTCCACATACACTGACTGGGCGGCTTTGGTCTATGGCCGGTGGGGTCGCGCGAGGGGTGGGGTCCATCCACTTACCCACGCTGGTAGGACCAGGTCAACGCGCCTGGGTCGCTGCCAGGTGGGACCCGCGGCGGCTTCTCTCTCCTTCTGTCTGGTCCTTCTTCTTGCTCCCGACCGGAGGCAAAGGAGGTGGCGGTTGCCGTCAGAACCAGCGACAGGCGGCACGGGAGGGCCGGGCGGCGTGCGTAGGAGCTCTGCCACTCCACGCCGCGCCCATGGATGGATTCGGAGGGGCTTGGGGTGGTCTTCTGATATGTCTCCAACGTATCTATAATTTTTGATTGTTCCATGCTGTTATATTACCCGTTTTGGATGTTTATGGGCTTTACTTTACACTTTTATATCATTTTTGGGACTAACCTACTAACCGGAGGCCCAACCCGAATTGTTGTTTTTTTTGCCTATTTCAGTGTTTCGAAGAAAAGGAATATCAAACGGAGTCCAAACGGAATGAAACCTCCGGGAGCGATCTTTTTGGAACAAACGCAATCCAGGGGACTTGAAGTGGACGTCAAGCAACAAACGAGGCGGCCACGAGGGTGCCTGGTGTGCCCCTTGGGGGTGGGTGCGCCCCCACCCTCGTGGGCCCCTCGAGCGTCAACCGACCTACTTTTTCCTCCTATATATATCCACGTACCCCGAAAACATCCAGGAGCACCACGAAAAACTATTTCCACCGCCGCAACCTTCTATATTCGCGAGATCCCATCTTGGAGCCTTCGCCGGCACTCCGCCGGAGGGGGAATCGACCATGGAGGGCCTCTACATCATCTCCAACGCCTCTCCGATGAGTTGTGAGTAGTTTACCACAGACCTTCGGGTCCATAGTTATTAGCTAGGTGGCTTCTTCTCTCTCTTTGAATCTCAATACAAAGTTCTCCTCAATCTTCTTGGATATCTATTTGATGTAACTCTTTTTGCGGTGTGTTTGTCGAGATCAGATGAATTGTGGGTTTATGATCAAGTTTATCTATGAGAAATATTTGAATCTCCTCTGAATTCTTTTATGTGTGATTAGTTATCTTTGCAAGTCTTTTCGAATTATCAGTTTGATTTGGCCTACTAGATTGAGCTTTCTTGATATGGGAGAAGTGCTTGGCTTTGGGTTCAATCTTGCGGTGTCCTTTCTCAGTGACAGCAGGGGCAGCAAGGCACGTATTGTATTGTTGCCATCAAAGATAAAAAGATGGGGTTTATATCATATTGCATGAGTTTATCCCTCTACATCATGTCATCTTTCTTAATGCGTTACTCTGTTCTTCATGAACTTAATAGTCTAGATGCAGGCAGGAGTCGGTCGATGTGTGGAGTAATAGTAGTAGATGCAAAATCGTTTCGATCTACTTGTCATGGACGCGATGCCTATATGCCACGGGAGAAGGCTCGAGAAGTGGCCGAGGGGATCGGGCGGCGACCACTTGGACATGGTGGGGGCTGGAGGTGCTCCGAGCTCGAGGAGAGGCTTGGGGAGGGGTTGTGGACTGCGGGGGAGCTCGGGGGCGTGCTTATATAGCCACGGGATAAGGCTCAAGAAGAGGGCGCAAGGTGGCACGCGGCAGGCGACGTGTCCGTGCTCCGGCGATCGGCACATGCGGCCAAGGCTCACGGGAAGCGGCGGGAAGGCGACGAGGGGGACGCGGACGAGCGCCAGGGGGTCACAGAGTCAAGTGATGCTCGAGGACAAAAGGAAGAAGAGGACAAGAGTGAGGAAGACGATGGTGCTTACGGACACGCACTGTTTGGTCGTTGGCATGGCTCGCCGGAGAAGAAAACGGAGGGGGAAAGGGGTCCATGCGCATGGTGACGACGAAGCTGAGCTGGTTGACAAGTTGGGACAAGCCAGGGTGGTCGGAGCAGCTCTACTGTGGCCAACAGTGCGCAGACCACCGATTTGGCTGGCATCACTTGTGATCACCATGGGCACTGCACGCTCTGGCCTCCTACTTAGTGCCAAACCTTGTCAGCAGTGGAGTCCTTCCAAAGCTCATTAAAACTGAGGTGATGGCGCAGGCAGAAATGTAGGGAGCAGAGAGAAACAGGCTCGACAAGTTGGCTGTTGCAAACTTGGCCATATCTTGGTGATGAACACAGTGAGCTTAAGGACTAAGCTTGATGTCTGGGAGGCTTAGGGAAGCAAGGACTACGGGTCTGGGAAGTTGGAAGGGATTTGGGAAAGTATTTAACATAGTTGTAGTACAACTGTCAAATATGGCCCAGAAAACAAATGAGGAAGGAGCACTCACTAGGAGTGTTAGATTGGGTACCACTTGGCAATTCCTCATGATTTGGTCATATTTAGATGCTGCATAAAGGTTATACCAAATGGGCTTGCCAAATTGGTACTTGTTTCAAAAACATCAGTTCTGACCAGAAACTTGGGGAAAGTTTAGGAAAATATTGGCTACATGAAATGAGCCAATCTCGCGGGTAGGTGGGTTATATGGATAGGAGAAGGCCTGGAAATATTTTTCAGCCATAATGGAGCAAGATAATATATACTTGCTTCACAACCTGAAAATTTGGACAGAAACCAAGAATTGCTCCTGTGCTCACATAGATCAATGAAAGAGCTGAATGTGGGCGAAGGCTAATGATTTGGAATACTTGAGAGGATGGCAAAGTTTTATTCCATTTGGAAACTCTATGAAGGTACTTCCTTCACAAAGTTGCATTATCGTCAGAAACTTTGAAACATTGCACAGGTAGCTAGGATGAATGGATTGAGCTCATCTTTGTTATCCGTGGGTGATTTATCAAGGTAAATCACCCTGCCAAATTGCAGCTCAATAGGAATAAGTAATAAGACACTTCCTTTGCAAAATTTCAGATAAGGCGGAAACAAGCATTGGATCATGTGCCCAATTTTTTATCTGTGGGACATGAGATAAGGATGGAACTATTGATTATATAGCAAGGACAAGCTCCACAATTTATGTGAGAATTTTATCTTCTACAAAAATGATAGTTCCTTTAGAAAATGGCATAAATGCAATATTGGCATAACATAAGAAAAGGCAATTTTCCTTATTTAATTATGGCCAATATCCTTACCAGAGCTTGGAGTAGGCATAAATATCAACTCCACCGATTCACATGAATTTAGGAGATGACTAGCTATGCCTTTGGATTTTATTCCTCGGAAAAGCAAGAAAAGGAATAAATCATAATTCAAAAATATTGCATTGGACTTGGCAATATTTTTGCATACCCAAGGTTGAAAAGGATAGGAGGGTTTCTAGGAACAGATGGGATGATCAAAAGATCAAGGAAAATGATAGCTCCTTTGTAAACACAAAGGCCACATTCAAATTCCAAAAAATTGGAATTAGGGTGTGGGAGGGTTTGAGCTGATGCAAATGAGGTCTTGCCCACTGACAAAGACATAAGCAAGGTTTTGAAAGGTTGGAAATGACAAGAAGTCTGAGAGTCATCCAGCAAAACTCCGAAGAAAGATTTGAAAATGAGTGCCAGGAAGGATTAATAGCACAAAATTGATAACCCAATTTTGGGGCTGTTACATGGTCTCTCTCAAGCAACCCTGCAACCAAATAACAAAAAGTCTCTTGTGTCCCCAACACACCAAATACAATGGTAAATTGTATAGGTGCACTAGTTCGGCGAAGAGATGGTAATAAAAGTGTAGTAATGATAGTAGATATTGATTTTTGTGATAGGAACAATAAAAATAGCAAGGTAGCAATTGATAAAACGGAGCACGAACGGTATTGCAATGCTTGAAAATGAGGCCTAGGGTCCATACTTTCGCTAGTGCAATCTACCAACAATGCTAATATAATTGGATCATATAACATTCCCTCAATGTGCGATGAAGAATCACTCCAAAGTCCCTATCTAGCGGAGAACATAAGACGAAATTGTTTGTAGGATATGAAACCAACTCAAAGCTATTCTTTCTGATCAATCTATACTATAGTTCGTACTAAAATAACACTAAGCTATTCTTTCTGATCGATCTAACCAAGAGTTCATACTAAAATAACACCAAATCAAATTTAGATTCATAATATTCAATCCAACACAAATAACCTCAAAGAGTGCCCCAAGATTTCTACCAGAGAAACAAAGACGAGAACATGCATCAACCCCTATGCATAGATTACCCCAATGTCACCTTGGGAATCCACGAGTTGAGTGCCAAAACACATATCAAGTGAATTAATATGATACCCCATTGTCACCACGAGTATCCATATGCAAGACATATTTCAAGTGCTCTCAAAACCGTAAAAGTATTCAATCCGATAAAACAAAATCTCAAAGGGAAAACTCAATTCATCACAACAAGATAGAGAGGGGAAAACACCATATGATTCGTCTATATTAATAAAGCCCCCGTACGTCAAGATCGTGCCATCAAGAACACGAGAGAGAGAGAGAGAGAGATTTAACACATCACTACTGGTACAAACCTCAGCCCCAAGGGTGGGCTACTCCCTTCTCATCATGGTGGCGGCCGGGATGATGAAGATGGCCACCGGTGATGATCTCCCCCTCCGGCAGGGTGCCGGAACGGGTCTAGATTGGTTTTCATGGATACAGAGGCTTGCGGTGGCAGAACTTCTGATCTAGGGTAACCCCGAAAGTTTTTGGAATATTTGGGCATTTATAGGGTGAAGAGGGGGTACGGGAGGCCACTGAGGTGGGCACAACCCACCTGGTAGCACCTAGGCCCCCAGGCGCGCTCTGGTGGGTCCCCCCCCTCAGGGCACCCCCCCAGGTGCTGCTCTGGCCCTTTGGATGTCTTCTAGTCCATAAAAAATCCACACAAAGTTTCATGGTGTTTGGAATCCGTTTGATATTGATTTCCTGCAATGTAAAAAATAAGCAAAAAATAAGCAAAAAATAGCAACTGGCACTGGGCACTGGGTCAATAGGTTAGTCCCAAAAAATGATATAAAGTTGTTATAAAATCATTGTAGAACATCCAAGAATGATAATATATTAGCAAAAAAACATCATAAATTGTAGATACGTTGGAGACGTATCAAGTATTGAGATAAAATCTAACCATAGTATTAAACTTTTGGATCCAAATTGGTCCCATACAAAGTAGCGCATAAACTAGGGTTTAAGCTTCTGCCACTCTAGCAACCCATCATCTAATAACTACTCCACAATGCATTCCCTTAGGCCCAAATATGGTGAAGTGCCATGTAGTCGATGTTCACATGACACAACTAAGGGAATCACAACATACATATCAAGTTCACATGATTACTTGCAACATGACTTCTCCCGTAACCTCAAGAACTAAAGTAACTAATTGATATGTCTCCAACATATCTATAATTTTTGATTGTTCCATGCTATTATATTACCCGTTTTGGATGTTTATGGGCTTTAGTTTACACTTTTATGTCATTTTTGGGACTAACCTACTAACCGGAGGCCCAGCCCGAATTGCTTTTTTTTCCTATTTCAGTGTTTCGAAGAAAAGGAATACCAAACGGAGTCCAAAAGGAATGAAACCTTCGGGAGCGAACTTTTTGGAACAAACGCAATCCAGGAGACTTGGAGTGGACGTCAAGAAGCAGCCGAGGCGGCCACGAGGCAGGGGGGCGCGCCCTAGGGGGGTGGGCATGCCCCCCCCCCAACCTCGTGGACCCCTCGTGGCTCCCCTGACCTACCTCCTTCGCCTATATATACCTCCATACCCTGAAAACATCCAGGAGCACCATGAAAAACTATTTCCACCGCCGCAACCTTCTGTATCCGCAAGATCCCATCTTGGAGCCTTCGCCAGCGCTCCGCCGGAGGGGGGATCAACCATGTAGGGCTTCTACATCAACACCGTAGCCCTTCTGATGAGTTGTGAGTAGTTTACCACAGACCTTTAGGTCCATAGTTATTAGCTAGATGGCTTCTTCTCTCTCTTTGAATCTCAATACAAAGTTCTCCTCGATCTTCTTGGAGATCTATATGTAACTCTTTTTGCGGTGTGTTTGTCGAGATCCGATGAATTGTGGGTTTATGATCAAGTTTATCTATGAGAAATATTGAATCTCCTCTGAATTCTTTTATGTATGATTGGTTATCTTTGTAAGTCTCTTCGAACTATCAGTTTGGTTTGGCTTACTAGATTGATCTTTCTTGCAATGGGATAAGTGCTTAGCTTTGGGTTCAATCTTGCGGTGTCCTTTCCCAGTGACAGGAGGGGCAGCAAGGCACGTATTGTATTTTTGCCATCGAGGATAAAAAGATGGGGTTTATATCATATTGCTTGATTTTATCCCTCTACATCATGTCATCTTTCTTAATGTGTTACTCTGTTCTTCATGAACTTGATACTCTAGATGCAGGCAGGAGTCGGTCGATGTGTGGAGTAATAGTAGTAGATGCAGAATTGTTTCGATCTACTTGTCACGGACGTGATGCCTATATACATGATCATGCGTACATAGTCTCATAACTATGCACTTTTCTATCAATTGCTCGACAGTAATTTGTTCACCCACCGTAATACTTATGCTATCTTGAGAGAAGCCACTAGTGAAACCTATGGCCCCCGGGTCTATCTTTTATCATATAAGTTTCCGATCTACTTTTATTTTGCATCTTTACTTTTCAATCTATATCACAAAAATACCAAAAATATTTATCTTATCTTATTATCTCTATCAGATCTCACTTTTGCAAGTTACCGTGAAGGGATTGACAACCCCTTTATCGCGTTGGTTGCGAGGTTCTTGTTTGTTTGTGTAGGTACGAGGGACTTCTGTGGAGCCTTCTAATGGATTGATACCTTGGTTCTCAAAAACTAAGGGAAATACTTATGCTACTTTGCTACATCACCCTTTCCTCTTCAAGGGAAAACCAACGCAGTGCTCAAGAGGTAGCAAGAAGGTTTTCTGGTGCCGTTGCCGGGGAGGTCTTCGCTCAAGTCAAGACATACCAAGTACCCATCACAAACTCTTCTCCCTCGCATTACATTATATGCCATTTGCCACTCGTTTTCCTCTCCCCCACTTCACCTTTGCCTTTTCTTTGCCTTCTTCCTGTATGTCTTTTATTTGTGTTTCCACATGCCTCCTATTTGCTTGCATCTTTGCTTGCTAAAAATTTATTGATATGGATCCACTTAAAGTGTTCTACTTGGATCATCTTCGATCCTTATGCGCTCGTGCTGAAACCCCAACTAGCCTAGTTGATGGGAAATCTTTAGGAGCATGCTCATTTTGTGCGTCACCATTTGTCTGAAAAAGGGAGACTCTTATGGGATCAAATAAACAGATTGCTGTGTTATTCTTGGAATCTTTGTGAAATTTATGATTTTACTTGTTACTCTAAGAACCCTAAAAAACACCTACCCTACCTATGTGAATTTAATGAAAATGAAATCTTATCTTCTTATGCAAAGGGTGTTTATAGTTACTATGATATCAAACAAATTGAAGAATTTGTTGCTTTTAAGGGTGCTTATGAAGTTGCTTCTTTGATTGAAAAGTATGATATTACTCTCTATGAATCTGAAAATTTTGACATACTTAAATATTGCTATGAAAACTATGCTCATAATGTCTATGTCAAAGAATTTATTGAGAGAATGACTGTTGCTTTGGAAGAACATAATGATATGCATGAATTTATAGATAATGATTCCGATAATTTGCTTGAAATATCCCTTGATGAACATGATGCTTGCTATTCTTGTGGCCATGATGCCAATATTTATGAAGATGAATTTGCAATAGTTCCTTATGTTAAACATGAGATCGTTGCTATTGCACCAATACTTGGTAGTTCCTTCAATGAAAAGCATGATTGCAATGATGTTACTATAAATTCTCTTGATGTCAATTGTGCTAATAATATGCAAAACCCTAAGCTTGGGGATGCTACTTTTGCTATGTCTACTACTTGTTGCAATGATCATGATTGGGGTGATTCTTCTTTTGATCTTGAAAATTTATTTAACCCCCATGATGAATATGAGATTGATAATAGTGTTTTCAATATTGATAAAAGTGGGTTTGGAGAGGTCATGACTTTAATTAATGTTAATCCCACTATTTTGGAAGAGTGTCAACTATTCATGCATGTGGATCATGTTAAAAATAATTTATGTGATAGCTATTTTGTTGAATTCTTATGGTCCCACATGTAATTATTATGAGATAGGAAAATATGGTTGTAGAAATTTTCATGTTACAAAATTACCTCTCGTCATGTTGAGATTGCTATCGTCTCTTTCTTCTTCCTTGCCTATGCTAATTTTTGCTTGCCTTGCAAATTTGTTTGCTTATAATATGCCTATGCATAGGAAGTATGTTAGACTTAGATGTGTTTGTCACATGTTTCATGATGCTCTCTTTGTACTTCAATTCTTCTCTTTCATGTGAGCATCATTAAAATTATCAATGCCTAGCTAGGGGCGTTAAACGATAGCGCTTGTTGGGAGGCAACCCAATTTTATTTTTGTTATTTATTTTTTTGCTCCTGTCTAGTATTAAATAATTCATCTAGCCTCTGAGTAAATGTGTTTTTATGTTTTAGTTAGTGTTTGTGCCAAGTAGAACCTATAGGATCATTCTTGTGTGATAGTTAATTTGATCTTGCTGAAACACAGAAACTTTTGCACGCATGAGAATAATTTTAATAAATCACAGAGACGTGATTTTGAGTTGATTATTTTCGCAGTAGATCAATAGAAAAATTTTCTAGGACTTCCTATTTTGGTAGGAGTTTTAGAGTTCCAAAAGTATTCGAAAGTTACATATTGCTACAGACTGTTCTGTTTTTGACAGATTCTGTTTTTCGTGTGTTGTTTGCTTATTTTGATGAATCTATGGCTAGTATCGGGGGTAAGAACCATAGAGAAGTTGGAATATACAGTAGGTTTAACACCAATATAAATAAAGAATGAGTTCATTACAGTACCTTATGTGGTGGTTTTTCTTTCTTGCACTAACGGTGCTCATGAGATTTCCTGTTGAGTTTTGTGTTGTGAAGTTTTCAAGTTTTGGGTAAAGATTTGATGGACTATGGAATAAGGAGTGGCAAGAGCCTAAGCTTCGGGATGCCCATGGCACCCCAAGATAATCCAAGGACAACCAAAAGCCTAAGCTTGGGGATGCCCCGGAAGGCATCCCCTCTTTCATCTTCGTCTATCGGTAACTTTACTTGGAGCTATATTTTTATTCACCACATAATATGTGTTTTGCTTGGAGCGTCTTGTATGATATGATTCTTTGCTTTTTAGTTTACCACAATCATCATTGCTGTACACACCTTTTGGGAGAGACACACATGATTTGGAATTTATTAGAATACTCTATGTGCTTCACTTATATCTTTTGAGCTAGATAATTTTGCTCTAGTGCTTCACTTGTACTTTTTAGAGCACGGCGGTGGCTTTATTTTGTAGAAATTGTTGATATCTCATGCATCACTTACATTATTTTGAGAGTCTTTTGGAACAGCATGGTATTTTTTGTGGTTATAAAATTGGTCCTAGAATAATGGGCATCCAAGTTGGGTATAATAAAAACTATCATAGGAAGTGAATTGGATCCTATGATCAATTTGATGCTTGATAATTTTTTTGAGATATAGAGGTGGTGATATTAGAGTCATGATAATTGGGTAATTGTGAATTTAAGGAATACTTGTGTTGAAGTTGGCAAGTCCCGTAGCATGCACGTATGGTAAAAGTTGTGTAACAAATTTATTGCATGGGGTGCTCTTTTGATTGCCTTCCTTATGTGTGGAGGTCGGGAGCGCGCGATGGTTAACTCCTACCAACCTCCCCCCTAGGAGCATGCGTAGTAGTACTTTTCTTCGAGGGATAATAAAACTTTTGCAATAAGTATATGAGTTCTTTATGACTAATGTGAGTCCATGGATTATACGCACTCTTGCCCTTCCATCATTGCTAGCCTCTTCGGTACCGTGCATTGCCCTTTCTCACCTTGAGAGTTGGTGCAAACTTCGCCGGTGCATCCAAACCCTGTGATACGATACGCTCTATCACACATAAACCTCCTTATATCTTCCTCAAAACAGCCACCATACCTACCTATTATGGCATTTCCATAGCCATTCCGAGATATATTGCCATGCAACTTTCCACCGTTCCGTTCATCATGACACGTTTCATCATTGTCATATTGCCTTGCATGATCATGTAGTTGACATCAAATTTGTGGCAAAGCCACCTTGCATAATTTTTTATACATGTCACTCTTGATTCATTGCCCATCCGGGTACACCGCCGGAGGCATTCATATAGAGTCATATCTTGTTCTAGTTCGAGTTGTAAATACATAGAAGTGTGATGATCGTCATTATTAGAGCATTGTCCCTTATAAAAAAAGAAAGGCCAAATAAAAAAAGGCCAAAAAAGAAAGGCCAATAAAAAAAAGGGGGACAATGTTACTATCCTTTTCCACACTTGTGCTTCAAAGTAGCACCATGTTCTTCATATAGAGAGTCTCTTATATTGTCGCTTTCATATACTAGTGGGAATTTTTCATTATAGAACTTGGCTTGTATATTCCTACGATGGGCTTCCTCAAAATGCCCTAGGTCTTCGTGAGCAAGCAAGTTGTATGCACACCCACTTGGTTTCTTTTGTTGAGCTTTCATACATTTAAAGCTCTAGTGCATCTGTTGCATGGCGATCCCTACTCCTCATGTTGACATCAATTGATGGGCATCTCCATAGCCCGTTGATTAGCCTCGTCAATGTGAGACTTTCTCTTTTTTTGTCTTCTCCACACAACCCCCATCATCATATTCTATTCCACCCATAGTGCTATATCCATGGCTCACGCTCATGTATTGCGTGAGAGTTGAAAAAGCTGAAGCGCGTTAAAAAGTATGAACTTGCTTGGCTGAAACCGGGGTCATGCATGATGGGAGTATTTTGTGTGATGAAAATGAAACATAGCCTAACTATATGTTTTGTAGGGATGAACTTTCTTTAGCCATGTTATTTTGAGAAGACATGATTGCTTTGTTAGTATGCTTGAAGTATGACTATTTCTTATGTCAATATGAACTTTTATTTTGAATCATTTGGATCTGAACATTCATGCCGCAATAAAGAAAATTACATTGAGAAATATGCTAGGTAGCATTCCACATCAAAAATTCTGTTTTTATCATTTACCTACTAGAGGACGACCAGGAATTAAGCTTGGGGATGCTTGATACGTCTCCAACATATCTATAATTTTCGATTGTTCCATTGTATTATATTACCCGTTTTGGATGTTTATGGGCTTTACTTTACACTTTTATATTATTTTTGGGACTAACCTACTAACCGGAGGCCCAACCTGAATTGTTGTTTTTTCTTTTTGCCTATTTCAGTGTTTCAAAGAAAAGGAATATCAAACGGAGTCCAAACGGAATGAAACCTTCAAGAGCGATTTTTTTGAACAAACGCAATCCAGGAGACTTGGAGTGTACGTCAAGAAGCAGCCGAGGCGGCCATGAGGCAGGAGGGCGCGCCCTAGGAGGGTGGGCGTGCCTCCCACCCTCGTGGGGCCCTCGTGGCTCCACTAACCTACCTCCTTTGCCTATATATACCTCCATACCCTAAAAACATCCACGGGCACCATGAAAAACTATTCCACCGTCGCAACCTTCTGTATCCGCGAGATCCCATCTTGGAGCCTTCACCGGCGCTCCACCGGAGGGGGAATCGACCACGGAGGGCTTCTACATCAACACCATAGCCCTTCCGATGAGTTTTGAGTAGTTTACCACAGACCTTCGGGTCCATAGTTATTAGCTAGATGGCTTCTTCTCTCTCTTTGAATCTCAATACAAAGTTCTCATCGATCTTCTTGGAGATCTATTCGATGTAACTCTTTTTGCGGTGTGTTTGTCGAGATCCGATGAATTGTGGGTTTATGATCAAGTTTATCTACGAGAAATATTTGAATCTCCTCTGAATTCTTTTATGTGTGAGTGGTTATCTTTGCAAGTCTCTTCGAATTATCAGTTTGGTTTGGCCTACTAGCTTGATCTTTCTTGCAATGGGATAAGTGCTTAGCTTTGGGTTCAATCTTGCGGTGTCCTTTCCCAGTGACAGCAGGGGCAGCAAGGCACGTATTGTATTGTTGCCATCGAGGATAAAAAGATGGGGTTTATATCATATTGCTTGAGTTTATCCCTCTACATCATGTCATCTTTCTTAATGCGTTACTTTGTTCTTCATGAACTTAGTACTCTAGATGCAGGCAGGAGTCGGTCGATGTGTGGAGTAATAGTAGTAGATGCAGAATCGTTTCGATCTACTTGTCACGGACGTGATGCCTATATACATGAGCATGCCTAGATATTCTCATAACTATGCACTTTTTTATCAATTGCTTGACAGTAATTTGTTCACCCACCATAATACTTATGTTATCTTGAGAGAAGCCACTAGTGAAACCTATGGCCCCCGGGTCTATATTTTATCATATAAGTTTCCGATCTACTTTTATTTTGCATGTTTACTTTTCAATCTATATCATAAAAATACCAAACATATTTATATTATCTTATTATATCTATCAGATCTTACTTTCGCAAGTTACCGTGAAGGGATTGACAACCCCTTTATCATGTTGGTTGCGAGGTTCTTGTTTGTTTGTGTAGGTACGAGGGACTTCTGTGGAGCCTCCTACTGGATTGATACCTTGGTTCTCAAAAACTGAGGAAAATACTTACGCTACTTTGCTGCATCACCCTTTCCTCTTCAAGGGAAAACCAACGCAATGCTCAAGAGGTAGCACTAATCACAAATGATAATCATGCTCAAGATCAGAGGGGAATTAAATAGCATAATGGATCTGAACATGTAATCTTCTACCAAATAAACCATATAGTAATCAACTACAAGATGTAATCAACACTACTAGTCACCCACAGGTATCAATCTGAGGTTCCGGTACAAAGATTGAACACAAGAGATGAACTAGGGTTTGAGAGGAGATGGTGTTGTTGAACATGTTGATGGATATTGGCCTCCCAAAGATGAGAGGGTTGTTGGTGATGACTATGGCTTCGATATCCCCGTTCGAGAGGGAAGTTCCCACGGCGGAATCGCTCCACCGGAGGGAAAAAGTGCTCCTGCCCAAGTTCCGCCTTGAGAGGGCGGCGCTCCGTCCAGAAAGTCCTCCCCTAATGTTTTTTCTTGGTCAAAATGAACTATATACCAGAAGATGGACACCGAAGGTGGGCTAGGCTGAGCACAACCCACCAGGGTGTGCCTGGGGGGCCTAGCACGCCCTAGTGTCTTGTGCTCACCAGGTGGCCCCCTCCGGTAGTTATTTGCTCCATTATTTTTTATATATTCCAAAATAATTCTCTGTAAATTTTTAGCTCATTTAGAGATGTGCAGAATAGGTAACTCTGACATAGCTTTTACAGGTCTAGAATTCCAGCTGCCGGCATCCCCCCTTTGTGTAACCCTTGCATATTATGAGAGAAAAGGCATTACAATTACTCTATAAAGCATTATTATGCATAAAAGCATTGTAAATAACAGTAGGAACACATGATGCAAAATGGACGTATTAGTAGCAACAATACAAATATGTGCTTCGCTGCTCCTCCTGACACCGAGTGGGGACACCGAAAGATTGAATCTAGTACTATGCACCAGTTCCGCTGAAAATCTAATCATCGACTTGGCCAAAGATAACCCATAGATCAAAAAGCATTACATAGCTATAACAATCACTCATAATAATGTTAAGGATATAACCCAATCGCTTTCAATAATTAATCTAATCATAAACCCCCAATTTATCGTATCCCAACAAACACACAGCATAAAGGAATTACATTATATTGATTTTTGAAGAGAGCATTGTATTGAAGATCAGAGAGAGAGAGGGGGGGGAGAGAGAGGGAGAGAGAGAGAGAGAGAGAGAGAGAGATCTAGCTACTGCTATGGACCCATAGGTCTGGTGAGGAACTACTCACACATCGTTGAAGGTGCAGCAAGTTTGATGTAGAAGCCCTCAGTGATCGATTCCACCTCGAACAGAGTATCGACGGAAGCCCCCAGATGGGTCCGTGGAATAACAAAGGATTGTGGTGGTGAAATAATTGTTTCTGGTCTCGCTCTGGTGGTTTCTGGATATTAGGGAATTTATGGGCCTGAAATTAGGTCAAACGGAGTTGCGAGGGGGCCACAAGATCACACGGCGCCCCCTAGGAGCACGCCGTGTGAGCTTGCACCTCTCTCGTGTGACCTCTGGTCTCCCGCTGAAGCTTCTAAGGTCCCTTCTAGTCTAGAAAAATTCACCACAAAATTTCATCATGTTCGGATTTTGTTTGGTACCTATTTCCTGCGAAATAATAAAATAGGCAAAAACAGGAACTGGCACTAGGCACTAGGTTAATAGGTTAGTTCTCGAAAATGCATATAAAGCATACAAGATTGATAATATAATAGCACGAAACAATCAAAAATTATAGATACATATCTTATAATGATATTAAGTATTATCATTATGTTTTATGAAGTTGCCCACTGAATCCTCTCATGTCCAGTCTAGTTTAAATCTAAATTGTGACAAGCACTACCATTTCATCCAGTTTCAATCTAAATCATGACAAGCACTACCATTTCATCCAGTTCAGGTGATGACCACGCCATCAGCATGTTATTCGGGTGGTCACCACGACAAAGGCATCAGTTTCTGGGCTCGAGTCCTTGGGCTCAATTTTTGTTTCTGCTAATGGGTTATTTGTGTACCTGTCAAGTGGCCCTACATAGCGGACGTGATAAGTGTAATTGCAGTATATATTTTATGTTTTGGCCCCACACAGATAATTCTAATATAAGAATATGAGATCTCAAAAATCTGATGGTTTCAAATTATTTTCTATGACACTGAGACCCGTTGCAGAAAATGGACATGCCTAATGATGGCCGAATACATCACCAAGAATCAGCCCAAAACATCGCCAAAGTTGCCAAGGGCGCTCGGGGGGACCTCATGATGGTGCGCCGTCACAGAAAATGATCTTTGGTGATGTTTCATGTTTCATCACCAGGGTTTTTGTCACTGAATAGAGAAAATTTTATAGTAAGAGAAGTAGCTTTTAGGTTTTGGGGGAGGGGAGAAGCTGCTTGCAGCAATGGGGAGGGTGCTCGTGCAAGCAGCAGGGGAGCACGCCGCCAACGCTGGCGAGCTCGTAGTGCGGGAGACAAGATGGAATCAGCAAAAGGCGAGAGGACGAAGCAGAGAACAAAGAAAAAAAGTGAAATAGATGAAGGGCGTCTAGCTTGAGGCCCACCTAACATGCGTGCCAGCCTGTCTCCGTGTAAAAAGAAGGAAGTGAGGGAGTGGGGCCCGCTGAACGCTCAGTCGGTCTGTTGGCGCGAAAGGTTTTTCTAAAATTTAACAGCTATAAGAGTAACTCACGCGCCGATCCAAATGGACGGTGATTTTGTCCGCTTTTTGTCCTTTTGGGTCGGCCCGGCGTACACCAATGTCCGCTTTCCGCGTTTGGGTCGATGCATGCGCCCAACGCTAGCCCAACCCATTTTTTAGGTCACAAAAAAATTAAACATAAATATTTGAAAAATGGAAAAACATTAATGCCGGCCACAAAGACCGGAAAGATTCCACGCTTCCACATTTACATTAACTAAAACATTAATTAAACCGAAACTACGACGAGGCGCACTGCCTTAGGCGTCCTCATCGTCGATGTTGGGGCTGGTGAGGTCAATCAGGATCGGCGCCGGGCCGGCCTAGGGGAACGCCATATTCCAAATTCTAGCGAGTCGTCTGCCGCAGGCTATGCCACCGCCGTCTGGGCACGGCGCGCCTCCTCCTCGGCCTCGCGGTGCTCATCCTCGGCATCGTGCTCCAGCTACTCGAGGTACTTGCCCTCATGGTGCTCCTCGGCTAGCCTTTGCTAGCGCCATTTCTCGAGGTAGGCGCGCTACTGCGCCTCCGTCGCCCCCATCCAGATCGATGGCGCGCTGACCCATTCGCACACCACCTGGTCCAGGAGTAGCGCTCGATGGGGTCGGCTCCGGCTCGGCCTTGGCTAGAGACGGTGGGGCCAGTGGCGTCATGAAGCAGTCAATGGCCGCAGACAGCGCCATGGCCTCTGCCATGCGTGCCTCGTAAGCCACCTCCTCCTCCTTCTCTCTGCGCCGCTCCTGCTCCTCGCTCTCTCGGAGGACAGCCGCCAGCTCTGCCTGATAGGCTGCCTCTGCCACCTGGTCCTCGTCGCGCATGACGAGGGGCGGTGGCGGGGAGCCATGTGAGATGTCTCGGACACCGCGCCTCCTGGCCTCCTCGTGCTCGAAGGCGAACAATCGCCACCACGCCGGCGAGTCAAACGTGTACGCCGGATCTTGGCACTGCTCTAGCGTCACCAGCTGTCTGCGGCGCCGCACCTCCTTCGTGTGCGCCCGCGTCGACCACGACGCCGCCAGCACTGGGATCCTCTCCAGATCCAAGTGGCAGTCGTGTGGCAGCATGATGCCAGGGTAGGGGAGAGGGACGCCTTGCTCCCAGTGCCACTTCGCCTAGTGCACTGGGACGGTGATCCGCTGCCTTGGCAGGTAGGAAGACGACGATGGAGGGGGAGTGTTGGGGAACATAGTAATTTCAAAAAAAATCCAACGCACATGCAAGATCATGGTGATGCATAGCAACGAGAGGGGAGAGTGTTGTCCATGTACCCTCGTAGACCGTAAGCGGAAGCGTTATGACAACGCGGTTGATATAGTCGTACATCTTCACGATCCGACCGATCCAAGCACCGAACGTACGGCACCTCCGAGTTTAGCACACGTTCAGCTCGATGAAGATCCCCGGACTCCGATCCAGCAGGGTGTCGGGGATGAGTTCCGTCAGCACGACGGCATGGTGACGATGATGATGTTCTACCGACGCAGGGCTTCGCCTAAGCACCGCAACGATATGATCGAGGTGGAATATGGTGGAGGGGGGCACCGCACACGGCTAAGGAACGATCACGAAGATCAACTTGTGTGTCCTAGGGTGCCCCCTGCCCCCATATATAAAGGAGGGAGGGGGGAGGTGCGGCCGGCCCCCTAGGGGTGCGCCTGGAGGAGTCCTACTCTCACCGGGAGTAGGACTCCCCCCTCTTGCCTTGGTGGAGAAGGAAAGAGGGAAGGGGAAAGAGGAAAGGGGGGCGCCGCCCCCCCTCCCCTTCCTTGTCCTATTCGAACTAGGGGGGAGGGGGGCGCGGCCTGTCCTGGCCGGCCCTCCTCTTCTCCCTCATGGCCCACTAAGGCCCATTAACCCCCGGGAGGGTTCCGGTAACCCCCTGGTGTTCCGGTAAAATCCCGATTTCACCCAGAACCATTCCGATATCCAAATATAGGCTTCCAATATATCAATCTTTATGTCTCGGACATTTCGAGACTCCTCGTCATGTCCATGATCACATCCGGGACTCCGAACAATCTTCGGTACATCAAACTTATAAACTCGTAATAAAACTTTCATCGTAACATTAAGCGTGCGGACCCTACGGGTTCGAGAACTATGTAGACATGACCTAGAACTATTCTCAGTCAATAACCAATAGCGGAACCTGGATGCTCATATTGGCTCCTACATATTCTATGAAGATCTTTATCGGTCAAACTGCATAACAACATACGTTGTTCCCTTTGTCATCGGTATGTTACTTGCCCGAGATTCGATCGTCGGTATCCAATACCTAGTTCAATCTCGTTACCGGCAAGTCTCTTTACTCGTTGCGTAATGCATCATTCCGTAACTAACTCATTAGCTACATTGCTTGTAAGGCTTATAGTGATGTGCATTACCGAGAGGGCCCAGAGATACCTCTCCGACAATCGGAGTGACAAAACCTAATCTCGAAATACGCCAACCCAACATGTACCTTCGGAGACACCTGTAGAGCTCCTTTATAATCACCCAGTTACGTTGTGAGGTTTGGTAGCACACAAAGTGTTCCTCCAGTAAACGGGAGTTGCATAATCTCATAGTTACAGGAACATGTATAAGTCATGAAGAAAGCAATAGCAGCATACTAAACGATCAAGTGGTAGGCTAACAGAATGGGTCATGTCAATCACATCATTCTCCTAATGATGTGATCCCGTTAATCAAATGACAACACATGTCTATGGTTAGGAAACATAACCATCTTTGATTAATGAGCTAGTCAAGTAGAGGCATACTAGTGACGTTATGTTTGTCTATGTATTCACACATGTATCATGTTTCCGGTTAATACAATTCTAGCATGAATAATAAACTTTTATCATGATATGAGGAAATAAATAATAACTTTATTATTGCCTCTAGGGCATACTTCCTTCAGTCTCCCACTTGCACTAGAGTCAATAATCTAGATTACATAGTAATGATTCTAACACCCATGGAGTCTTGGTGCTGATCATGTTTTGCTCATGGAAGAGGCTTAGTCAATGGGTCTGCAACATTAAGATCCGTATGTATCTTGCAAATCTCTATGTCTCCCACCTGGACTTGGTCCCGGATGGAATTGAAGCGTCTCTTGATGTGCTTGGTCCTCTTGTGAAATCTGGATTCCTTTGCCAAGGCAATTGCACCAGTATTGTCACAGAAGATCTTCATTGGTCCCGATGCACTAGGTATGACACCTAGATCGGAAACGAACTCCTTCATCTAGACTCCTTCATTTTTTGCTTCCGAAGCAGCTATGTACTCCGCTTCACATGTAGATCCCGCCACGACGCTTTGTTTAGAACTGCACCAACTTACAGCTCCACCGTTTAATAAAAACACGTATCCGGTTTGCAATTTAGAATCGTCCGGATCAGTGTCAAAGCTTGCATCGACGTAACCATTTACGACTAGCTCTTTGTCACCTCCATATACAAGAAACATATCCTTAGTCCTTTTCAGGTATTTCAGGATGTTCTTGACCACTGTCCAGTGATCCACTCCTGGATTACTTTGGTACCTCCCTGCTAAGCTTATTGCTAAGCATACGTTAGGTCTGGTACACAACATTGCAGACATGATAGAGCCTATGGCTGAAGCATAGGGAACATCTTTCATTTTCTCTCTATCTTCTTCTGTGGTCGGGCATTGAGTCTGACTCAACTTCACACCTCGTAATACAGGCAAGAACTCTTTCTTTGCCTGATCCATTTTGAACTTTTTCAAAACTTTATCAAGGTATGTGCTTTGTGAAAGTCCTATTAAGCGTCTTGATCTATCTCTATAAATCTTGATACCCAATATGTAAGCAGCTTCACCGAGGTCTTTCATAGAAAAACTTTTATTCAAGTATCCCTTTATGCTATCCAGAAATTCTATATCATTTCCAATTAATAATATGTCATCTACATACAATATCAGAAATGCTACAGAGATCCCACTCACTTTCTTGTAAATACAGACTTCTCCAAAAGTCTGTATAAAACCATATGCTTTGATCACACTATCAAAGCGTTTATTCCAACTCCGAGATGCTTGCACCAGTCCATAAATGGATCGCTGGAGCTTGCACACTTTGTTAGCACCTTTTGGATCAACAAAACCTTCTGGTTGCATCATATACAACTCTTCTTCCAGAAATCCATTCAAGAATGCAGTTTTGACATCCATTTGCCAAATTTCATAATCATAAAATGCAGCAATTGCCAACATGATTCGGACAGACTTAAGCATCGCTACGGGTGAGAAAGTCTCATCATAGTCAACCCCTTGAACTTGTCGAAAACCTTTCGCAACAAGTCGAGCTCTATAGACAGTTACATTACCATCAGCATCAGTCTTCTTCTTAAAGATCCATTTATTCTCAATGGCTTGCCGATCATCGGGCAAGTCAACCAAAGTCCATACTTTGTTCTCATACATGGATCCCATCTCAGATTTCATGGCTTCCAGCCATTTTGCGGAATCTAGGCTTATCATCGCTTCCTCATAGTACGTAGGTTCGCCATGGTCAAGTAACATGACTTCTAGAATAGGATTACCGTACCACTCTGGTGCGGATCTTACTCTGGTAGCCTACGAAGTTCAGTAGAAACTTGATCTGAAGTTTCATGATCAATATCATTAGCTTCCTCACTAATTGGTGTAGTTGTCACAGGAACAGGTTCTTGTGATGGACTACTTTCCAATAAGGGAGCAGGTACAGTTACCTCATCAAGTTCTACTTTCCTCCCACTCACTTCTTTCGAGAGAAACACCTTCTCTAGAAAGGATCCGAATTTAGCAACAAAAATCTTGCCCTCAGATCTGTGATAGAAGGTGTACCCAACAGTCTCTTTTGGTATCCTATGAAGACACATTTCTCCGATTTGGGTTTGAGCTTATCTGGTTGAAGTTTCTTCACATAAGCATCGCAACCCCAAACTTTAAGAAACGACAACTTTGGTTTCTTGCCAAACCACAGTTCATGAGGCGTCGTCTCAATGGATTTTGATGGTGCCCTATTTAATATGAATGCGGCCGTCTCTAAAGCATAACCCCAAAACGATAGCGGTAAATCAGTAAGAGACATCATAGATCGCACCATATCTAGTAAAGTACGATTATGACATTCGGACACACCATTTCGTTGTGGTGTTCCGGGTGGCGTGAGTTGTGAAACTATTCCGCATTGTTTCAAATGTAAACCAAACTCGTAACTCAAATATTCTCCTCCACGATCAGATCGTAGAAATTTTATTTTCTTGTTACGATGATTTTCCACTTCACTCTGAAATTCTTTGAACTTTTCAAATGTTTTAGACTTGTGTTTCATTAAGTAGATATACCCATATCTGCTCAAATCATCTATGAAGGTGAGAAAATAACGATACCCGCCGCGAGCCTCAATATTCATTGGACCACAAACATCAGTATGTATGATTTCCAACAAATCAGTTGCTCGCTCCATAGTTCCGGAGAACGGCGTTTTAGTCATCTTGCCCATGAGGCACGGTTCGCAAGTACCAAGTGATTCCAAAAGTCCATTAGTATGGAGTTTCTTCATGCGCTTTATACCGGTATGACCTAAACGGCAGTGCCACAAATAAGTTGCACTATCATTATCAACTCTGCATCTTTCGGCCTTCAACACTATGAATATGTGTATCACTACTATCGAGATTCAATAAAAATAGACCACTCTTCAAGGGTGCATGACCATAAAAGATATTACTCATATAAATAAACAACCATTATTCTCTGATTTAAATGAATAACCGTCTCGCATCAAACAAGATCCAGATATAATGTTCATGCTCAACGCTGGCACCAAATAACAATTATTTAGGTCTAAAACTAATCCCGATGGTAGATGTAGAGGTAGCATGCCGACCGCGATCACATCGACTTTGGAACCATTTCCCACACGCATCGTCACCTCATCCTTAGCCAATCTTCGCTTAATCCGTAGTCCCTGTTTCGAGTTGCAAATATTAGCAACAGAAACAGTATCAAATACCCAGGTACTACTGCGAGCATTAGTAAGGTACACATCAATAACATGTATATCACATATACCTTTGTTCACTTTGCCATCCTTCTTATCCACCAAATACTTGGGGCAGTTCCGCTTCCAGTGTCCAGTCTGCTTGCAGTAGAAGCACTCAGTCTCAGGCTTAGAACCAGACTTGGGTTTCTTCTCTTGAGCAGCAACTTGTTTGATGTTCTTCTTGAAGTTCCCCTTCTTCTTCCCTTTGCCCTTTTTCTTGAAACTGGTGGTCTTGTTGACCAGCAACACTTGATGCTCCTTCTTGATTTCTACCTCCGTAGCTTTTAGCATTGTGAAGAGCTCGGGAATAGTCTTGTCCATCCCTTGCATATTATAGTTCATCATGAAGCTCTTGTAGCTTGGTGGCAGTGATTGAAGAATTCTGTCAATGACACTATCATCAGAAAGATTAACTCCCAGTTGAATCAAGTGATTATTATACCCAGACATTTCGAGTATGTGTTTACTGACAGAACTATTCTCCTCCATCTTGCAGCTATAGAACTTATTGGAGACTTCATATCTCTCAATCCGGGCATTTGCTTGAAATATTAACTTCAACTCTTGGAACATCTCATATGCTCCATGACATTCAAAACGTCGTTGAAGACCCGGTTCTAAGCCATAAAGCATGGCACACTGAACTATCGAGTAGTCATCAGCTTTGCTCTGCCAGACATTCTTAACATCGTCAATTGCATCAGCAGCAGGCCTGGCACCCAGCGGTGCTTCCAGGACGTAATTCTTCTGTGCAGCAATGAGGATAATCCTCAGGTTACGGACCCAGTCCGTGTAATTGCTACCATCATCTTTTAACTTTGCTTTCTCAAGGAACGCATTAAAATTCAACGGAACAACAGCACGAGCCATCTATCTACAACAAATATAGACAAGCAAAATACTATCAGGTACTAAGTTCATGATAAATTTAAGTTCAATTAATCATATTACTTAAGAACTCCCACTTAGACAGACATCTCTCTAGTCATCTAAGTGATCACGTGATCCAAATCAACTAAACCATGTCCGATCATCACGTGACATGGAGTAGTTTCAATGGTGAACATCACTATGTTGATCATATCTACTATATGATTCACGTTCGACCTTTCGGTCTCCGTGTTCCTAGGCCATATCTGTTATATGCTAGGCTCGTCAAGTTTAACCTGAGTATTCCGCGTGTGCAACTGTTTTGCACCCGTTGTATTTGAACGTAGAGCCTATCACACCCGATCATCACGTGGTGTCTCAGCACGAAGAACTTTCACAACGGTGCATACTCAGGGAGAACACTTCTTGATAATTTTAGTGAGAGATCATCTTAAAATGCTACCATCAATCAAAGCAAGATAAGATGCATAAAGGATAAACATCACATGCAATCAATATAAGTGATATGATATGGCCATCATCATCTTGTGCTTGTGATCTCCATCTCCAAAGCACCGTCGTGATCACCATCATCACCGGCGCGACACCTTGATCTCCATCCTAGCATCATTGTCGTTACTCCATCTATTGCTTCTACGACTATCGCTACCGCTTAGTGATAAAGTAAAGCAATTACAGGGCGTTTGCATTTCATACAATAAAGCGACAACCATATGGCTCCTGCCAGTTGCCGATAACTTCGGTTACAAAACATGATCATCTCATATAATAAAATATAGCATCACGTCTTGACCATATCACATCACAACATGCCCTGCAAAAACAAGTTAGACGTCCTCTACTTTGTTGTTGCAAATTTTACGTGGCTGCTACGGGCTTAGCAAGAACCATTCTTACCTACGCATCAAAACCACAACGATAGTTCGTCTAGTTAGTGATGTTTTAACCTTCGCAAGGACCGGGCGTAGCCACACTCGGTTCAACTAAAGTTGGAGAAATAGACACCCGCTAGTCACCTGTGTGCAAAGCACGGCGGTAAAACCAGTCTCGCGTAAGCGCACGCATAATGTCGGTCCGGGCCGCTTCATCCAACAATACTGATGAACCAAAGTATGACATGCTGGTAAGCAGTATGACTTGTATCGCCCACAACTCACTTGTGTTCTACTCGTACATATAACATCAACACATAAAACCTAGGCTCTGATACCACTCTTGGGGAACATAGTAATTTCAAAAAAAATCCTATGCACACGCAAGATCATGGTGATGTATAGCAATGAGAGGGGAGAGTGTTGTCCATGTACCCTCGTAGACCATAAGCAGAAGCGTTATGACAACGCGGTTGATGTAGTCGTACGTCTTCACGATCCGACCGATCCAAGCACCGAATGTACGGCACCTCCGAATTCAGCACACGTTCAGCTCGATGACGATCCCCGGACTCCGATCCAGCAGGGTGTCGGGGATGAGTTCCGTCAGCACGATGGCGTGGTGACGATGATAATGTTCTACCGATGCAGGGCTTCGCCTAAGCACTGCAACGATATGATCGAGGTGGAATATCATGGAGGGGGGCACCGCACACGGCTAAGGAACGATCATGAAGATCAACTTGTGTGTCCTAGGGTGCCCCCTGCCCCCGTATATAAAGGAGGGAGGAGGGAGGTGCGGCCGGCCCCCTAGGGGTGCACTTGGAGGAGTCCTACTCTCACCGGGAGTAGGACTCCCCCCTCTTGCCTTGGTGGAGAAGGAAAGGGGGGAGGGGAAAGAGGAAAGGGGGGCGCCGCCCCCCCCCCCCCTTCCTTGTCCTATTCGGACTAGGGGGGAGGGGGCGCGGCCTGTCCTGGCCGGACCTCCTCTTCTCCCTCATGGCCCACTAACGCCCATTAACCCCCGGGAGGGTTCCGGTAACCCCCTGGTGTTCCGGTAAAATCCCGATTTTACCCAGAACCATTCCGATATCCAAATATAGGCTTCCAATATATCAATCTTTATGTCTCGGACATTTCGAGACTCCTCGTCATGTTTGTGATCACATCCGGGACTCCGAACAATCTTCGGTACATCAAAACTTATAAACTCATAATAAAACTGTCATCGTAACGTTAAGCGTGCGGACCCTACGGGTTCGAGAACTATGTAGACATGACCTAAACTATTCTCGGTCAATAACCAATAGCGAAACCTGGATGCTCATATTGGCTCCTACATATTCTACGAAGATCTTTATCGGTCAAACCGCATAACAACATACGTTGTTCCCTTTGTCATCGGTATGTTACTTGCCCGAGATTCGATCGTCGGTATCCAATACCTAGTTCAATCTCGTTACCGGCAAGTCTCTTTACTCGTTGCGTAATGCATCATTCCGTAACTAACTCATTAGCTACATTGCTTGCAAGGCTTATAGTAATGTGCATTACCGAGAGGGCCCAAAGATACCTCTCCGACGATCGGAGTGACAAAACCTAATCTCGAAATACGCCAACCCAACATGTACCTTCGGAGACACCTGTAGAGCTCCTTTATAATCACCCAGTTACGTTGTGACGTTTGGTAGCACACAAAGTGTTCCTCCGGTAAACGGGAGTTGCATAATCTCATAGTTACAGGAACATGTATAAGTCATGAAGAAAGCAATAGCAACATACTAAACGATCAAGTGCTAGGCTAACGGAATGGGTCATGTCAATCACATCATTCTCATAATGATGTGATCCCGTTAATCAAATGACAACACATTTCTATGATTAGGAAACATAACCATCTTTGATTAATGAGCTAGTCAAGTAGAGGCATACTAGTGACGTTATGTTTGTCTATGTATTCACACATGTATCATGTTTCCGGTTAATACAATTCTAGCATGAATAATAAACTTTTATCATGATATGAGGAAATAAATAATAACTTTATTATTGCCTCTAGGGCATATTTCCTTCAGGGAGCGCACGCGGAGAGACGGCGGGGCCCTTGCCCTTTCCCTTGCCGGAGAAGAGGCCCATTGCGTTGGCTTGCGGTGGCTAGGGTTTGCTAGGCTTTTGTCGCCAGCGGGGGAGCACGGGGTTGGCGAGATGGGGACGGGGTGTCTGGAAGCGGATGAGGATGGCCCCCCACCGCACGCTCGGATTAAAAAGGCCGACCGCCATCGCTGACACGTGGGCCAGTGGTGGGCGCTCGTCATTAATAAACCTGACTGCGGTAGTTGGGCAGCCGCCAAGGGGACGCGGCGGACACCGAGAAGGCGCGTGAGGCATCCGTTTCGCGTCCGTGCCGACGCATTTCTGCCGCAAATTTGGGCCGCAAATGGGTCCATGCAGACGCATTTTGCGAATGGCTCGACGCGTTGGGCCTCCGCTTTGGTCCGCGCTGACCCAAACAGATGGCGGCGGGCGAAATAGGTATCTGCGTTGGAGTTGCTCTAAGTACATATATTGACGATGTTGAGAATGGAATTTTGTTTAACCACGTTTGATGGGTACGTAGCAAATCTGGAGTCTGGACTCATACAACAATTTTCGTTTTTTCTTTTTGAAGGCTCATGCAACAGTATTACACGCAGAACGATCAATTTAATTAGAATTTTTTTTCGAAAAGTGGACTCACCGGCCTCTACATCAGAACGATGCATACGATCACATTTATAAATAAAATAAGTTCAACAAGGTCTTAAAGTCGTGAAACAAAAGAAAGGCTAGCTCACAGAGAGCCTCAACGCAAAAAATAAGAAGGCCATAGAGCCACAACCGGCTGGCATAATAAAGATAGGAAAACTAATCGCCTATCCTATTACATGACCGTCATCCAAACCGGTTTAAGATATCCCGCGCTACCATCTCTCATCGGACAGATCCAGTAACCAAACGCTCCCTGGCCTCCGTCTGAGTGAGTAAGGACCACATACAGATCAGTGTCGTAGCTCGGAATAAAACCTGCAAAAAATGAATAGTTGTTGTTCTGTTAAAAGCCAAATCATTTCTGCAATTTCAAATTGCCCATAACAACGGACATACTCCTACACGAATGTGTCTAACTGTATCAGACTCTATCCCATCAAGCCACGTTCCAAATAACGTACCGACCGAACTCGGAGGAGTAATGTTAAAGGCAATTTGCACGGTGCGCCACAAAATTCTTGCCAACGGGCACTCAAAAAAGAGGTGCTTAATGGTCTCGTCCTGATCACAGAAACTACACCTAGTAGATCCTGTCCAATTGCGCTTAACCAAGTTGTTCTTTGTTAAAATGACTTGTTTATATACAAACCACATAAACACTTTAATTTTCAAAGGAACTTTTACGTTTCAAACATGTTTCGAACTAGGAATGACACTCGAGTTAATAACATCGATGTACACCGACTTAACCGTGAATTGTCCAGACCTAGTAAGAGTCCAACACAACTGATCGGGCTGATGAGCTAGCTGAACCTCCATCAGTCTACTCACCAAATGAAGCCAAGCTTCCCATCTCTCACCAACAAGCACCCTCCGAAACTGAATATTAAGGGGAATGGACTGCATAATCGTTGCAACTAGCGCATCACGTCGCTGAACAATACGATACAGGGACGGTACTGGAGCGCCAATGGTGTATCACCAAGCCAAGTATCCTCCCAGAAACGGATATTGTTGCCATCGCCAACTAAAAACTTCGTTCTATTAAAGAAGGTTGCCTTAACTCTCATAAGCCCCTTCCAGAACGGCGAATCAGTTGGTCTCACTGTCACCTGTGACAAAGTCTTGGACTGCAGATACTTGTTACGGAGAATCTGCACCCATGTTGCGTCAGTCTCCACTGATAGCTTATACAGCCACTTACTAAGCAGGCATCTGTTCTTGACCTCAATATTCTCAATACCCAGACCCCCTTGATCCTTTGGTCTACAAATAATATCCCACTTGACGAGACGGTACTATCTTCGTTTATCCTTAAGAGTAGAACTTCTCCACCGTCCAACGCCTAGCTTCTTCGAGTCATGAAAGGGAGCAACAAGCTTTACACGGTTTTGTCACATGACATGGCGCGCTTAATTATGTTCAACTATAGGCACTGCTGTGCTCGTTCGTCAGTGTCACAGAAACGGGTGATCTTAATTCCTTTTTCCCTTTCTTAGCTTTCCACCCATGTAAGGAGGATGGCAGGCATGGATGCCGTGACAAGCAACCACATTCTGCCCGTTCGTGTGATCGGCGTCTCCCTTTTCTCCGACGCACCCATGCATGATACCTACGTCTTTCTACCCTCAAACCGCACAAACGACCAACAGCTAGCGAACCAAAAGGTCTATTTTACATGTCATATTTCTTAGGCCGTATGTGCTTACGTGTTTATTTTCCTCTAGAGTTATCTTGAATCTGATCAATGTATTAATTAATGGATCATGTAATTATGCAAATGAACACACTAGCTATAGTGCTACCCATGTTAGAGAAAATTCTATAGCTACATAGCATCTGGACCATACATAAGAGGCCCTTTGATTCAAAGGATTTCTAGAGCATTAGAATCCTTTAAAAAATCTACGTTGGTTGTTTAATCCGTAAGATTCAATCCTATAAATAAAAATTCTAAGGAATCATTTGTACTATGTTCAATAAGAAATCTAGCATCCGCCTGGCCTTTAGGCCATGGAGGTGTGGAGATCCCCGGGCCCCCGCCCAGCGGGAGTGCCCCTGCTCATGTTCTAGTTTGGTTCAACGTCTTAGTTGGGGTTGTGTGACGGTGGTGATGTCCCCTAGTATGAATAATGCCTCTCACATCTAATCCTGCCCCGATGATGAGTCTAGCGTCGTTGGAAGGCATGTGGAGGTCTATCTCCGCCGGATCTCATGAAATTCGGCCGGTGTTGGTCTTCGATGTATATGTTTGGATCCAGTCTTCTCTACGTGTATTTACATGTTTGATCCTTCTAACCTACACTTCTCTTCACCGACGACTGTTATTCTTTAATTTCACTGGTCTTGTGGGGCCTTTAGCACGACAACTTTCTAACTGTTTACTACAATAAAATTCTAGTGTGCTGGTCTTATGGCTCCGATGAGGGAGGGGCGATGACGACTTGTAGTCGTCGCTAGGTAGTTCATGAACATGGTTGTATTTTTATGGTGTTCTTTGTACCGTCACGACGGATTATGAATAGATCGGAAGTTTTGCCCGCAACAAAATAATTTCTTGAAAAAATCCTTTATTATTTTCAATGATGCCATCAAATAATCTTAAATCATGTAGGATTCGAATGGGCATGACATTGCTTTTTTCTGTTCCTATAATTTTACAATCGTGCGAATCAAAAATGCAATACGGGTTTGGGGTGTAATAAATACATGGGCATGTATGTCATGAATTGACCAAAGACAAGACGCATATATCTGCCCCTTTTAGCTCTTTAATCAAATGGCATGCCAATGAGCCGGGGCAGGCAGCGGTCAACCACCAAAGCTTTGTTTCCATTTCACGGAGTGGCAGTTCAGATCCACACGACAAGGGGGTCAGTGTCCCAAACCAAAAGAAAACTAGCGATCAAGATGCTTTTGGAGTCAGAGCCAGATGGGCAGATTGGGTCACATGAGCTGCCCCCGCCCGCTCGTGCATGCAGCCTAGCCAACTGCAGGAAAGAGAGAAAACTTATGACAAAGATCTCACTGGCACACTGCTGGTGTATCTGGGTAAAGTATGTTTGCAACATTTAGCTCATGAACTTAACCAAAAGCTTGTGTCTTTGCCTTCTAGGTTTGTAGCTTTTGTGGCTGTACCTACTTTACTCTGGTATGACTCATGCCTACATATATAGCTACCAACCAGACCCAAGGAAAGGGTCCAGAACTAAGCACATCATCTGTTGCTTGGTAAACTGTTGAAAACAAGTCAATGTTACAAGGAGAATGCCTGTCCGATTCCCCCGTAATTTATTCCCACGTCACTAGATTGTTTATGCTTCCTCTCCTCTCACACACCAGTGGTACAGTACATATTATTGTTTTAGTATGCTTCATATCATTGTTCCCCAATATCCCTAGGTCTCTTCTTCCTTCCCCTTTCCTAGTCCTGCTTACACGATTCTGATCCAGTCCAGGCGGTGTAGATCGAGAGAGAGAAAGAGTGAGTGAGCTACCAAGTATATCTGCTATAGAAGAAGGAAAGATGATAACTAGGGAGGAGGAGAGGATTATGAGAGATGTGGAGGACAAGCAGGTGATAGCTGAGATCATCATGGATGACAGGAAGAGATCTGTGAAGGAGCGCACGCTGGACCTCAATGAAGAAATCGACATGGAGAGCGAGGAAGGAGAAGTCGGCAACGACAAGGACGAGGAGGAGGAGGATGATGGAGGTAGCACCACCGACGTTGCCGGGAGCCGGAGCTCCAGCAACAACAGCAGCACCAACCATGCTTCGGAGACCCAAAAGGGTACCGGGGGCGGCGAGCATAGGGTGCGGCAGTACAACCGATCGAAGCTGCCTAGGCTCCGGTGGACGCCTGATCTTCACATGGCCTTCATACGCGCTGTCGAGAGGCTTGGTGGTCAAGAGAGTAAGTACTAGCTAGAACTTTCTCATAATTACTTGATTTCTTGAGATAATCATCGGTTGTTTTGCTCGTGAGATTCTATGATCTCATGATTCGTTTCGTGCACCGAATCTGATTAATTTCCTACCTTCGATTTCTTGTTCATATAGGAGCTACGCCTAAGCTGGTGCTTCAGATGATGAACGTTAGGGGGCTCAGTATTGCTCATGTGAAAAGCCATCTGCAGGTAAATCATGCGTGCAAATTACAATTAGTTCGCTTATACTTCACCTAAATAGCATAGGACTCTCGGTTTATGATCTATTTACCTTCAGATGTACCGAAGCAAGAAGCTAGACCACGAGGGTCAACGGATCAGGGGAGCAATCTCCTCAGGTTCTCATTAATCATCCGAAAAACTCCACTCTGATTCACCTAAAACACTTGTGCTGATGAGATGATTTCAATCTTCTACATGTGGCGAGCACAGTATTTTCACCTATGGATTTCCACTCAATGAGAGGTGATCGACGCTTTCATGACATGCTCCTCCAAAGAGCTGCCGCCCTCTCCTCGACGGCGGAGCGCGGCGGCTTCTTCGTGTCGCGGAATGGCGGCGGCGGCGGGAACACTACTAGCCGCCTCTATGGGATTCTCCAACACCAACACAGGCCATCTCCGATGCAATCTGGCTTCAAGAACTGCAGTTTCAGGTAAATTCTATCACTAGACGTTTAAACCTAGCTATTCTGCAGAGACGATCGACGGATCGAAACCCTAATTCATGATGAACATCTGCAGGAATCAAGAGTGGGCGTTCGACCAGCGTGGCATGATGGCCAGGAATGATGTGAAGGCCCCCTCGACCACGCCGCACTTCTTCGCGTCCTCGTCGGTAAGGAGGTGGCCATTAACCTCCGCAGTTGCCGGAGCCGGTGAGCAAATGCGAGATGAGAGCTTCGGTTACTTTACCGGCCATGGCTCTGGGCCGCTCTCGAGGCCAATGGCACCGGCGACGTCGGTCGTGCCAGGAGGAGGTAACCATCGTCTCCCGTTTAGATGGCACGGCGGCGATGGCGGCAAGGGCGCTAAGGCCACATCGTCAGATCCCGTGATGATCGTCGAAGCCCTAGATTCCCAGCAACAGAAGCATCTTGAACAGCAGAGGGCTCTGATTACACCAGCCGACAAGATGCGGCTTCCGGCAGAGACGCCGGAGTTGGAGCTCAGTTTGTCTCCAGCCACGGCAACCGAGACCACAGATGGGACACCGAGCAAGAAGAGGAAGAAGAGCACTCCTGCATCGAGGGAGAAAGAGCTGGAACATGCCAATAAGCTGTCGATCTCGCTCTCGCTCTTGCCACCTGCAGCTTCCATGCCCATGCAGCGGCAGGAAAAGACAAGAAGGGGCAGCGTGGAGGCCGCTCTGGGGCAGAGTACTTTGGATCTGACCATGTCGATCAGGGCATTGGAGTGAGATCTTTAAGTACTTTGTGTCCAGGGTTGTCCAAAAATTGCACACTGATCCATGCGATCAGTCAAGATTGTTAAATTAACCTTTGCCCTCTACCAGTACATATGGAGATATAATGTCATGTTTGTTGGTAAATTTGTCTATGGAGTATGTATAGCCTCTCGATCGGTACGTGGCCACATGATCCCTGCCTTGTTCTCTTGTGTGACAATATTTTTGGGAGGCTAAACCTATCCAGAGACAAGTATCCATTATTGCAGTTTCAGGGCCAGTTCTTTTGGGGCTTATGAGGGTAAACATTTTGGAGGGGTGTCCGGCTTATGAGTGTCTGTCAAAATAAGTTATCCATACCGAGTTTATTCTGGCAGCCGGAGCTAAAACTTTAGTCTAGAAGCTTATTAGTTAACCCTTAAGCCCCAAAAGAACTCGCCCTTAAGCTGCACGCATCCATTTTTATTGTGAAATCTTAATCTTGAGGGTTTACCCGACAGAAAAAAATACACATGTTAGCACTAAATGTAGCGGTAATCTTATGGTAGACCTTCATCCAAATTAGTCAAACAAAGTCATTGTTTACATCTTCAAGTGGCTGCACGCATCCATTTTTATTGTGAAATCTTAATCTTGAGGGTTTGCCCGACGGAAAAAAAATGCACATGTTAGCATTAAATGTAGCGGTAATCTTATGGTAGACCTTCATCCAAATTAGTCAAACAAAATCATTGTTTACATCTTCAAGTGGCTGCACACACAGAGGCGGAGCCAGAAAAATCGAATGAGGGGGGCCAAGTGTTGCTAAGCCTTGTTGGGGAGGGCCACTCCATGAAAATACATATCATTGTTTACATGCATATTAGGCTTGAATCGGTGATGTTAGGGGGGCAGGCCCTGCTGGTCCCATGTCTTCGCCATTGTGCACACACAGGCCAAACTCCCACGCATCTATATACTACAATGAGAATCACATACAGTTTCAGTGGGCATTCTTGTAGACAACCAGCACAAGCTTGAAACTCTAATATTGTTGAAACCAGAGTTATTAAGAAAGATCTTATAATGACCCAATATAAAAAGAACCCAGACGGCCCGAATATGCGCCTTAAGTTGTGTGCTAACCCAACTAACTGGTTCCAACCATATTCGGGATACTAACTGAGGTAGGTTAAAAGCCACATGAATTGTCCATAATATCTTGGACGATGGATTGTCCCCTCAAGAAAGCACTCAAGCTGATGGAACTCAATCCATGCATCTCCGGAGCTAGACGGCTGGCAAGCAGTTTGCCAGACCCCGCAGCGAGTGAAGAAAAGCTCAATTTTCTTCAAGCTGGACAATGCCAAAGTATTTGGCTCGGTTAGATGGCATTACCTATTTGATGTTCTCTAACACGTGGGATTTTCTTGTAGGGACCTCATTGCACTCTCTTTGGCCACAACCTCCTCATGCAGCCTACTCAATAGAGCTCCTATAACTCACACTTTGCCACCCAAGAGGATTGCGGCAGGGTGGCCCGCTCTTCCCCTTCCACTTCCTGTTGGCCATCGACCCACTTCAGAGGATCCTTGAGCGTGCTACTGATGTGGGCATCCTCGGCCCTATTGCTCACTGCCACACCTTCATCCAAGTTAGCCTCTATGATGACGATGCAGCCTGCTTCCTGAACCCCGCCAAGCACAAAGTTGATGCGCTGCACTCCATCCTTGTGACTTTTGGAAGTTTTTCAGGATTGTTAACCAACTTTGCTAATAAGTTGGCTGCCTTCCCAAATTTCTATGACAGTCAGACTGTGGCTATTGCTCTTGCTGGTTTTGAAGGGGATTATTTACTCTTTCCCAAGAAAATATTTTGGCTCCCACTTGTTGGGCTAAGTCCCTCCACATGGAGGTGTGTTGGTAGCCCAACATCAGCCCACACAAGTCCAACAATGTGAACCGTTGATCTTCGTTGCATCCAACGGTTGTGAGTGTTCCCTGATGAAGGGAGCAAGGAGAAAACCCTAGCTACTCCACCCCTACTGGTGGTGGCTGCCATTCGTGAGAATGTGAGAGCACACACAAGAGAGGAACAAAACTTGTGAGAGAGAGGAAGAAGAAGAAGTGGAGGTTCTGTCCAGATTTGTTGCATCTGACTAGACAGTGTTCAACCTGGTGATTGGAGGCTCAAACATGCTTGGATTGACCACAAACTTGGTGGGATCATTACTTACTTTGACTACTTCGATCTGGTTAGCAGGTTTGAGGATTGGGTCAGTGGAGCATCAGATTTGAGAGCGGTTTTGTCAGCTCTGACTGCTACAGTTTTAGAACAGAGTAGTTTTAGGGGACGATCAGTTTTGGTATGCAACTGGTGTCCAATTTGGCTGAAATTTTGAGGGTTCTCAAGAACTTCTGTGTCTACTTGTCTGCCAAATTTGGTGTTCTTTGGTTCAGTAGTTTAAGAGAAGTTTGCAAAACACTGAAGGGGACAGAAGATGTGTAAACTCTGCTTTGCTAAAATTTTGCCTTTTGTGGTTGGTGTTGCAGTTGCTGGTTCGCAACGTGGAGAGTGTGTTGTATATTTCTCTAGAGATTCTAGAGAAGACTTTGTACTCACCATTCTCATAGTGAAATTTTGTGGACCGGTCGGTCCGCAGTCGTAATTTTTTAATCCTGAAGTTGAGGAGTTTTTTTCACATTAAAACATGTGTCACATGTGCATGTTGGTTGTGTTATTCCGCTGCTTACGTGTTGGTTGTTGTTGTCCTCAAAGTTCACGACAAGCGGAGGGGGTTGTGTGGTGTGCATATTTGCCATGTCGGTGAATTTGTGCAATGCGTTGTTGTTGTCCATACCCCCAACAAATGGCATCAGAGTCTTGGTTTGCTTGTGCAAATTGCTGATTTCTTGTGGTGAAAGATGGAAGTGGATACCAATAGGATGATATCTTTGAATGGTATACAAGCATGGAAGGGCAAGATGGAGGACTTGCTATATGTCAAAGAATACTGGAAGCCAGTGTTCTCCACTGAGACGCCAGAGGGCATTGAGGAAGGTCAGTGGAAGGTACTTCATCACCAAGCTTGTGGGTTTATTCGGCAATGGGTCAATGACAATATTTTGAACATATCATTGATGAGACACATGCAGACACCTTATAGCAGAAATTGGAAGAGTTGTTTGCCCAGAAAGAAGGTACAAAGAAGATGTTCTTGATCAAACAATTGATGTGTTTGAGGTACAAATAGGGCATTCTAATTGCAGATCATGTGAATACATTCCAAGCATTATAAATTCATCTTTCTTCAATGGGAATTACATTTGAAGATGAAGTGGGAGCCTTGCTGCTACTAGGCTCATTACCGGACAACTAGGAGACCTTCAAGGTCACAGTTTGCAATTCAACACCAAATGGAGTTGTCACTTGGAATCTTGTGAAAACTAGGGTACTAAATGAAGGAGTCGAGAAAGGTGGCTGAAGCTAGTTCTTACTCACATTCAGAGGTGATGGTCACTCAATCCAGGGGGAGAAGTAAGAGCAGAGGTCTAGGTAAAGGGGCAGAGAGAGGTAGGAGCAAATCAAGAGGCAAGTATGCTCATTATGAGTGCCACCGCTGCCATCAGAAGGGCCACATTAAGTGGCAATGTGACAAGTGGAAAAATGATAAAAAGAAAAGGAAGAAGCAAGCTGACAGTGATAGTGACACAGAGGGCAACCGAGTTACTACAGTAGAAGAGGCTTGTTATGCATGCAGCAAATGAGGGCATATTTGGTTCCACTGTTGAGGAGAGGATCACTATTGTTTCTGATGAAACTGTCAACCTTGTGGATAGTGATGAGATGATTTGGATACCGGCCAGCAGTGCTGCCATTCATGCTACATCTTGCAGAGAGCTCTTCATTAACTATATATCAGGTGATTTTGGTGTTGTGAAGATGGGGAACAATGATAGGGCAGCCATCATTGGAAAAGGAGATGTGCATTTGGAGACCGCAAATGGTACAAGGTTAGTCCTCGAATCTGTGAGGCATGTTGAGGCACTTTGTCTCAATATTATCTCAGTTGGTTTGCTTGATGGAGATGATTACTTGAGCAGTTTTTGAATAGATAGTACAAGCTCACCAAAGGCAACATGGTTGTTGCAAGAGGTAAAATGGTCTCGGTTTTGTATCATGTTCATGCTAAGCTAGTTAGTGATTCTGTCAATGCACTAGAGAGGGTAATCATTGTGCTCTATGGCACAAGAGACTTGGGCACATGAGTGAGAAGGTGTGATGGTGCTAGTGAAGAAAAAATTGTTGAAGGGTGTGAAAGGAGTTCACATCAAGAAATGTTAAGATTGCCTAGCGGGGAAGTAACACAAAGTTGCCTTCAAGACTCTACCTCCTCGCAAGAAGCCTGAGATGTTGGACTTGATACATTATGATGTTTGCAAAATGTCTGTAAGATCTCTTGGTGGTGCTAAGTACTTTGTGACTTTTATTGATGACTTTTCTACGAAAGTTTGGGCCTTCACTTTGAGGACCAAAGATCACTAGGTGTATTCAAGCAATTCCAAGCCTCGGTTAAGAAATAAACTGAGAAGAAGATCAAGTGCATTCGCACTGATAATGGAGGATAGTACATTGGGCCATTTGATGCATATTGCAAGCAGCAAGGTATTAGGCATCAATTTACTCCATCGAAGACACCACAACTGAATGATCTCGCTGAGAGGATGAACAGGACAATTGTGAACAGAGTTAGATGTTTGATGTCAAGTGCAAAGCTACGTAAGATCTTTGGAGGTAAGGCTTGGATGACTGTAATTTATCTTATTAATCTCTCACCAAGTTATCCTTTGGAGGGAGATGTTCCTAACATGGTTTGGTATGACAAGGACGTCTCATATGACCACCTGAAAGTTTTTTGGGTGCAAGACATTTGTTTATATTCCTCAAGATGAAAGGTCAAAGATTGATTTGAAGACACGACAGTGCATCTTTCTTGGCTATGGTGGTGATGAATTTGGCTACAAGCTATTTGATCATGTAGCAAGGAAAGTTGTGACAAGTCATGATGTAGTGTTTGTAGAAAACCATCCAATTGAGGATACTGTGAAGACAAAGGGGCGTGTTTCTCCTCAGCAACAACAAGACATGATTAATTCTGACCTAGTTCCTGTAGCTCCAGCTCTAGTGCAAGTTGAAGCAGATGCAGAAGATGTACAAGATGATGTACGTGGTGGTACAGGTAAAGGAGATGCTCCCCGGCAGCAGCAAGAGTATGATGCTGAAGTTGAAGATCCGGATTAGTGCTACTTGTGGAATGCGTTGGGATTTCCCCGAAGAAGAAGGGTGAAGTAATATAGTAGCAAAAGTATTTCCCTCAGTAAAGAACTAAGGTTTATCGAACCAGTACAAGAATTATCCAAACAACCTTTAGCAGTACCTCCACACATAAGAGCAAATACTTGCACCCAATGCGGGCAAGAGGGTTGTCAATCCCCTTGTACTTGTTAATTGCAAATATCAAATCTGATAGTAGGAGATATATAAATTGCAAAGTAAAATAAAATTAAATAAAATAAATTGCAGCAAGGTATTTGGGGTTTTAGTAATATGATTTAAATAGACCCGGGGGCATAGTTTTCACTAGAGGCATCTCTCTCATAAGCATAACGATACGGTGGGTGAACAAATTACTGTTGGGCAATTAATAGAAAGCGCATAGTTATGATGTTATTCATGGCATGACCAGTACATAGGCATTACTTCTGTGACAAGTAGATTGACATCCATCTGCATCTACTACTATAACTCCACCCCTCGACCGCTATCCAGCATGAATCTAGAGGTATTAAGTTCATAACAAACAGAGTAATGCTTGGAGCATGATGACATTATGTAGACAAAATAAGATCAAGTAATATGATCAAACCCCATCGTCTTGCCCTTAGTAGAAACAATACAAATATGTGCCTCGCTACCCCTTCCGTCACTAGGTGAGGACTCCGCAAGATTGAACCTACTACTACGCACCACTTCCACTGAAGATCTAATCATTAACTTGGCTAAAGATAACTCATAAATCGGAAATCATTACATAGCTATAACAATCACACATAATAAAGTTCAATGTATAACTCATTTACTTTCAATGAATAATATGATCATAAACCCACAATTCATCAGATCCCAACAAACACACAACACAAAAGGATTACATCATATCGATATCTGAAAAGAACATTGTATTGAAGATCGTAATGAGGGAGAGAGAGAGAGAGAGGAGATAGAGGGAGAGAGAGAGAGAGATCTAGCTAATCACTATGGGCCCATAGGTCCTATGGGGAACTACTCGCACATCATTGGAGGTGCAGCAAGGTTGATGTAGAAGCCCTCCGTGATTGATTCCCCCTCCGGCAGAGTACCGACGGAGGACTCCAAATGAGATCGTGGAAGAACAAAGGCTTGGGACGATGGAATAATTTAGAAGGCACGAAAGGCCTTCTGCTGCCAGCAAAAAAATATGATGAAATAGGGTTACCCTGTCAGATCCCCCATGTGGGTTTAAATCCTTAAGCTTATCACTATTGAATAAGACTGAAAAGGGCAGGGAGCTTATCATGCCCATGATAATGTTAAACCATCTCTCCATGAATCCCAACTTTATCATAATAACTCCACTCCACGCAGCATATGTCTCTCAGCCTTATTTCTTTTCATAAAAGACCAGGGACAAAAAGCAGACTTTAGAAATAAACTCAATAACCTTGGAGGCGATCTTATAAAGAACATTGCACAAACTAATAGGCCGGAATGGGAAAAGTAACATTGGGTTTTTACCTTGGAAATAAGAAGAATGGTGTTGTTAATCTCATCCATTTGCGGAAGACCTGCCTCGGGTCTATTTGGTTGTGTCCTCAATGATTCCATGGTAGTTTGGCCTAGAAATCTTGATGTGTCCAAAACATGAAAGGGTCATTACTCTGGCCCACGTGACCCCCTGGTAAGCTATAATTCATGGTCGTGTCCAATCTTTTTTTAAACTCTTATGACTTTATTGATAAGCATCAAGTACATTTTACAAGCATCAGTCTAAGTGGTGAAACACTCGAAACTGTGAGGACGGTACACACAGGACATTGGCAAGATCCTGATGATGACAAACACCTACAAGTAGTGATTCGAAGGGCTAGTCTAGAGTGATGATGAGCCTTCACATTGTGTGTCCTGGGTACATATGATAACCTGTTTGGATTAAAACTAGAAGAGGATCGGACTTGGGATACTATGGCCCTAATCTGCCAAGGTCCTTCTGTCACATTTCAATCCGACCTAGCAGCCAAAGCAAGCACCTGCGAATCTGTGAGGAAGTAAGCATTGTGAAGACGAAGAGCTTCTGCCACCTTGACCGCCAGCAATAGACCGTACGCTTCAGCCTGGAGAGGAGAGCCTACTGGCGGAGACAACGCTACAACATAGATGTTGGAAGCATGATGGTGACAAAGTTGGATGTGGATGCCCAATCCTGCTTGTTGCGGCTCACCATCAGACGATGGAGCCCATGCTGCATCTGAATATATCTGTACATTTGTATCTGCAAAAGGAATATCATGTTGTAGCTTTTCATGTTGTTGCTGACACAACCGCTGGTCATCAGTTGGCTGTTGAACCTGCAGGCTTGCATCAACGATCTGAAAATCCTACAATAAAGCTGAGAAGACAGCAAACACCTTTTTTGGATGTATTTTAGCGCGGTCGAAAAGAGCATCATTTCTAGCTTTCCAAATGCACCAAAGCATAGTGTAAAGATTATTAACTAACATGAAGGGATGATTAGAATTTAGTAGGAAATTAAGGATATCAGGAATAGAGTGTTGTTCTTGTTGTAAAGAGTCAGTGTTGATAAACCAAGGCTGTAGGAACCAAACAGCTTTCATGAAGTGGCAACCGAAAAACAAATGCATGTCATCTTCCTCTAAATTACACCTTGAGCAAATAAGTGAAATATGTCTAGAAAAATGACCTGCTCTTTTACCTGTTGCTAGGGATTTTCTCAGTAGTCTCCAAGCAAAGGTCTGAACTTTTTGGATCATTTGCTTCTCAGCCCAAACCTGATTGAGCAAGTTAAGAACCTGCTGAGGTACTTGTTTAGGCATCTAGTTCTGCGGCAACTACAGATTTTCGAAACAATGTCTATATGCACTTTTTGTTGAACACTTCCCTGCAGGAGTCAGTTTCCAAATAAGCATTTCTTGGCCCACATCATCAATGATAGGAGTGTTTAAAATGGTGGTGGCCACATGTGGAGTAAAAAGAGACTTAATTAGTTCATGGTTCCAAGCCTTACTATTTGGGATCCACAAGTCTTTAATAGTTGCAAGATAACTAAAAGGTGGTTGCTGAATGACAAGATTGTCATAGATGTTCTGCCAACTATTAAACCAGGGAGTACTTCAAATGGAAGAGGAGCCATCAACTATTTGTGTAAAACAAGCAGATTCCAATAGAGGTTTTACCTTTAAAATAGCAGCCCAAAAAACAGATTTTGGACAACTAGGCTTAGCTCTCCAATTAGAAGTGTGAGTGTGGTATTTTGACTTCAAAATAAGAGCAAGATTACTAATTGGGTCTTGAGCAATTCTCCAAGCCGCAGAGAGGATCAAGCTCTGATTCAAGGCCTGGAGATTTCTAATACCTAAACCACCACTTTTCTTGTCAGTACAAATATCCGCCCATGCCCTTAAGCAAATATATCTTGAAGTGTTATCATCTTTTATCCATGTCCACCAAATCTCCTAATAATAGCAGTAATACTAGCAAGCAATTTTTTGGAGAACAAAATATTTGACATATAATAAACATGGATAGAAGAGAAAACATATTTAATAAGAGTAAGCCTAGCGGAGTGAGACGTTCTGTTTGCCTTATACGTTGTAAGCTTGGATTTAAACTTGTCCTCCACAAATGAGTAAGCAGCAGTCTATTCTTAGCAGGCAAGACCAGAGGATGTCCTAGGTGGATAAAAGAGTCATCGATATCAAGGACAGGAAACAAACCTTTTATTTCTTGTCTGAGCTGCAAATCAACATTAGCGGTAAACATAATTCCTGACTTTGCCCAATTTGGGACTTGGCCTGAAAGGGAACAGAAATGATTTAAGATCTGAAGGATGGCTTCAGTTTCCTGCTTTATTGCTGCACGAAACACCAATAGGTCATCTGCAAACATCAAGGAGTGTATAGGAGGCCATTGGGGACCCAAAGAGATATCAGAAAGCATGTTATTATGTATGGCATCCTGAAGAGCCATTGATAGTTCATTAACAGCTAAGATAAAAAGAGAGGGGGAGAGAGGACACCCCTGTCTATACCTCTGGAACTCTTAAATTTACCAAAAGGTTGCCCATTGATAATAACTAAAAAAGTATAAGTAGCTATGCAAGCATGAATCAACTTAATGAAATGGGCATTTAAACCTTTACGAGCTAAAGCAACAGCAATAAAATCCCACTCGAGTCTATCAAAAACTTTAGCAAGATCAATTTTTAGCATGAGGCACTTTTGTTTGAAAGAATTTAAACTAAAAGAGTGAGCAATCTCCTGGGCAACAATAATGTTACCAATCAAGAGAAGTCATATGTGTCGTAACATATTTTAGTTTGTAATGCTATTCCTATGAGCGGGTTCTACAACGAGTATGACGTATTAGTTCATTTCAACGACGGTTAGCTAGAATCAGAGGAGTAGTTACCAATTGAAATGCACTAGTACGTGCAGATTTTGTACTTCCTCTGATCCGAATTAAATGATGCACACCCGAATTAAATGACGTGTGTCACTTAAATTGGATCAGAGGGGGCAGAAGTTTTACCTAAGAATCTCTAATTGAATAGCCTAACCAGGCGTGTGGACGAAACAACACTAGCCCAAGCAGGGCCAGGCAGTCGATTTTTCTCATGCACAATATGGAGGACACGAATCAAACAAACCATCACGTCCATAGGGAGAGCTCCTATTTGGCACACAGCACGCAGGGTGACAAGCAAACGTGCAGCTTTGCTCGCCAGCGTGAGCTTCTGGGCCGGCTCATGTGTTGTGAAAGACGCCCCAGGTTTTTTATTTCATTTCTTTTGCTCTCTGTTTTTTGTTTTTTGTGTTTTTTTCTTCTTTAGAATAACTTAGGGTTTCAAAAAACTTTCAAATATCAAAACGATTGCAAATTATAAAAAAAAAAGTGCATCCAAAAATATCCGTGGATTTGAAAATATGTTCAGAATTGCAAAATATATATTCAATTTTGGAAAAAGGTTAGGGAAATCATAGAATGTTCATGGTTTCAAAAAAAGTTTGTGAGTTCAAAAGAAAATTTGTGAATCAAAAAAGTGTTCACGTACTCAAAAGAGTACAAGATTCCAATAAATATTCATGACATTAGAAAAATAGTAAGTTTAAAAACTGTTCACGAATTTCAAAAAATGATCGCGAGTTTGTAAAATATATTAACAAATTTCAAATTTTGTTCTCGAATTCAAAAAAACGCAAATTCAAAAAATGTACATGAATTCAAAAAATTGTGAATTCAAAATATATTCACAAACTTGGAAAAATAGGTTAGTTAATTCAAAAATTGTTCACGAATTGCGTAAATTGTTCTTAAGTTCCAAAAACGTTTGCGGGTTCAAAAAATGTTCAAAAATTTCAAAACAATATTCATGAAATTAGAAAAATAAAAAAAGGAATAAAGGAATGAAGGAAAAGCAAAGAAGAAAAGTAGAAAATAAAACGACAGAAGAAAATAATAGAAAATCCAAATGAAAAAGCAATTGAAAAAACAGTATGGGCCGGCCCATATTAAGGACGTGGCGCATGGGGAGAGTATGCGCTGGGTCGCCATGCAGTGACCCACGCGCCAAATAGGAATTGTCGTCCACCGCGCGTGATCTCGGCCAGCTACGCCTTAGGAAAAACATCTCAGCCTACTGCAGCACGCCCGGTCTCCCAACGCATTCGCCTACAGGCCTAGCATAGCCTAGCCTACCCTGTACAGCCCCCCCCCCCCTCCCACCACCACCACCACGGGGCACCCTTATATCTGGATTAAGAGCATGGTTAATAGTAGAGCCAGCTACCGGCTATATTAAGTTGTCATGTCACATATAGTTGACCTAACAACCAATACATATAGTAGCTAGTTGCTAAAAAGTAATACTTTATTAATACATGGTTTATCTTACTTCCACACGATGTTTATTAAAGCCAGTGTTACAGCCGGCTGTTAATCTGTAGCTCGCTTCCCTTTTCTCTCCTCTCCTCTCTCATCCAACTTAGTAGTCGGGGCGGCCCACTGTAACGAATAGTTTTTGAAAAACAAAACAAAGTGTAAAATGGTGCTAGCGAGGTATCAATCCTAAGATTGGCTTGTTGATTCCGAGCACTGTGCGACAGACTGAACTTGTTGTATAAATAGGTTAGTTAATTCAAAAATTGTTCACGAATTGCATAAATTGTTCTTAAGTTCCAAAAAAATTGCGGGTTAAAAAATGTTCAAAACAATATTCATGAAATTAGAAAAATAAAAAAAGGAATAAAAGAAAGAAGGAAAAGAAAAGAAGAAAAGTAAAAAATAAAACGACAGAAGAAAATAATAGAAAATCCAAACGAAAAAGCAATAGAAAAATAGTATGGGCCGGCCCATATTAAGGACATGGCGCATGGGGAGAGTATGCGTTGGGTCGCTATGCAGCGACCCACGCGCCAAATAGGAATTGCCGTCCAGCGCACACGATCTCGGCCAGCTACGCCTTGGAGAAAATATCTCGGCCTGCTGCAGCACGCCCGATCTCCCCACGCATTCGCGTGCAGGCCTAGCCTAGCCTACACAGCCCCCCTCCCCTCCCACCACCACCACCATGGGTGCCCCTATATCTCGATTAAGAGCATGGTTAAAAGTAGAGCCAGCTATCGGCTATATGAAATTGACATGTCACACGTAGTTGACCTAATAGCCAATACGTATAGTAGTAGTTGCTAATAAGTACTCCCTCCGTTCCTAAATATTTGTCTTTCTAGACATTTCAAATGACTAACACATACGGATGTATGTAGACATATTTTAGAGTGTAGATTCACTCATTTTACTCCGTATGTAGTCATTTGTTAAAATGCCTAGAAAGACAAGTATTTAGGAACGGAGGGAGTAATACTTTATTAATACATGGTTCACCTTACTTCCTCACAATGTTTTTTGAAGCCCGTGTTATAGCCGGCTGTTAATCTGTAGCTCGCTTCTCTTTTCTCTCCTCTCCTCTCTCATCCAACTTAGTAGTCGAGGCGGCCCACCGTAGCGAATAGTTTTTGAAAAAAAAAAACAAAGTTAAAAATGGTGCTAGCGAGGTATCAATCCTGGGATTGGCTTGTTGATTCCGAGCGGTGCTATCCACTGCGACAGACTGAACTTGTTGTACGCTATGGAGAAGGCGCCTACTAGAAGGAAAATGAGCCGGGTTTTACCAAGTTTACTTTCTTTTCCTGTGTTTACCCTTTTTTCTCTTCATTTTAACTCGTCTAACTCAATATTCTTTTTATGTATTTTTTACTCGGTTTTCACATGCTTTTTCCGAAAAAAAATATTGCTTAACAAACACAGAAAATGTTGAATAAGTATTAAAATGTTGAATGAGTACTTCAAAGATGTTGAATAAGTATTAAAAAATATTGAACAAGTATTTGAAAAAATGTTGAACAATTATTTGAAAATGTTGAATAAGTAATAGAAATGTTGAATAAGTAATAAAAAATTGGGAATGAGTATTTTAAAAACTGTTGAACAAGTATTTGAAAATGTTAAAAGAGTATTAATAATGTTGAACAAGTATTTAAAAATGTTTAATGAGCATTAAAAATGTTGAACGACTATTTAAAAATTATTGGACATGTATTTGGAATATGATGAATAAGTAATAAAATGTTGAAATAGTATTTTAAAAATGTTGCATAAGAGTTTGGACAATGTTGAACGTGCATACAGAAAATGTTGATCATGTATATTAAAAGTGTTGAATATGTATTTGAAAAATGTTGAGCAAGTATTTGAAAAATGTTGAACAAATATTAAAAAATGTTGATCATGTATATAAGAATGTAGAATGAAAACAGAAAGAAACAAAGAAAAACAAAAAATGAAACAAATCGGAAAGAAGAAAAACGAAAAGAATGAAAATTCGGAGAAGATAAAAATAAAAGAAAAGAAAATGAAAAAAGAAAAGAAAAAACGGAGAAGACCGGCTCTGCTCGCCTCTAGTAGGTCGCGGTCCGACTACTAGCTAGTAACTCGAAGTGGGCGGAGTGGTTAGTTGCACCGGTGACCGCGCTGGAGACCGGGGTTTGAACCCTGGGTTCGCCCATTTTCTTCACGATTTTTTGAATCTGTGAGCGCTAACTGGGCCGGCCCAATACTATTTACGTCGATGCGAAAGATCCCTGGGGAATCACTTAGTGCGATAAATAGTCGCTGCGCCCCACCACCTGGCCGCCTCGCTTAAACTGGTCCTTGCCCAAGCACATCACCTTGCATAGCTGCACCAGGCAGCGCTATGTCTCGCTTAGAGCCAGACCCGTCGGGAATCTCCCTAAGGCTTTGTTCGGTTACACCCTGCCCTAAGAGGATTGGAGGGGATTTGGGGGGGATTTGACTTGTAGAGGATTTAATCCACCTCAATCCCTGTCAAAACCCCTCCACAACCCTGTCAACCGAACATGGCCTAAATTGGCCAGCCCCGCGCGGGAGTGCAGAGCCTCATTTTTTCTGGTTTTTCTTCATGTTTTTTGCTTTCATTTTTTACTTTATACTTCCAAGTATTCTAAATATATATTACAAAAAACACTTTACATAAAACATTTGGAAAAATGTTAATCAGTCATTAGAAAAATGTGAAATGTGTATTGAAAAAATATTCCTCATTTATACAGAGAATATACAATGTGTATGAAAAAACAGACAACATGTTAATTAGTCAAGTATTTAGAAAATGTTAATCAAGTATTTGAAAAATGTTAGATGTGTATAGGAAAAGTGTTTGTTGTGTATACGAAAAATGTATACAAAACACACAATGTGTACGAAAAAATGTTGATCATGTATTTTAAAAACTTCCCATTGGCTTCGTAATAATAGAGTGTTCGAACAGGGTTGCTATTAGGACCGAGAGTATATCGACCAGAGGGGGGGTGAATGGGAGATTCAAATTTTCTTTCGAAAGCTTTGAAACTTAAGTCAATCACACAGCAAAATAGGGCGTCGAAGGAAATATGTTGAATCAATCTTCTTCATCAGAAGCATACTAAATAACTACTCACAAATTTCACAGGTAAAACTGAGGTACAGGATGGTAACAAATAAATACATATGATGACGAAGAGCTGGGAAGAATACAGACACACGGTGTGAAGATAACAGTATAGACTGATCAAGATATCTATCGGCACAGAACACGAATAAGAATTACTGAAGGAAATGCAGTAGAATAGAAATAACCAGTGGTGCTCGATGGCGATAGAGAGATTTGGTAGACCAGCTCATCCTTCTGCCAAAGGGATACGTCTGGTTGAAGGGGTTGTTACTTAACATTGAAGATAAACTCTCTTCACCCTATTCTCCTTCAACACAGAGCTGGTCAGACACAGGTTGATTTCACTCGTGGTAGATCCTTGTCGGCGATCTCCAAACCTTCGGTCGACCTTCGCGAACCACAATCACTCTTGGCTGTTGAAGATCAGGCTCGGTGAAGACAACAACTCTTCATCACTCGAAGCCGAAACCTATCCGTCTAGAGTGTGCGCAGCTCTCTAGAGTAATAGGTACAATAACTCTCACTCAAAGCCGCTGTGATGCTAAACCACTGTCTAAGTTTGGGCTCTTGGTTTTTCTCTAGGTGGATCTTAAACTCAAATCACTCGGAGAGGGGTTGCTCAAATCAATCTTCTTAGAAATTTCAAGCGGAGCAGCCAACGGACAACGTTGGAATGGGGTGGCTATTTATAGCCGCAGCCTTCCCTGATGGGAAATGAACAAATTAGACATCGGGATCAGCCAATGACCAACGACACAATTCCAACAGTCGGATTTGAGCACATTGGTAACATTTCTTGTGGAGCAAGAAATGCTAACGCCTCGGTCCGAGGCAAATCTCTCGCAGTGAAGAAGATCACGATCTCTTGTTGGTAAGTATTTTCTCGGAGCTCAAAGAGATTTCTCTCGCAAATTTCATAGGTTTTGGCTAAGCATCACAGCGGATCTAAGCATCGAGAACATATACCCCTCTTAATAGTGCGGAGGTCCTATGACTCAATTGAATGAAAGAAGAACAACTAAATGAATGCTACGTCTTCACATAGTCTTCGACTTCCATGGCTGCAGTCAATTTCTTTGGACGACAGTACCGAATCAAACGCTTTGCTTCAGCAGTAAACCTTCGAGTGGTCAATTTATTCTCATCAATCTTCTCGACTCTATCACTTCAACAAGTATATCTCATTTTTCTCTGCAACGTAGATGTGCTTCGGTGAAGTTCCTCAAACTCAGCACTAGAGACAGCATATTCTTCCATTGTGTATGGACTTTTCTCTCTGTATGCACTAGCAAACAAGTTAGTCCATACCTGTTTCTGTCAACAATCTCCAAAACACAAGATAGGAAGATATTACACCAACAATCCCCCCAGCCCGTTTTGGACGACTGTTGACAAAACAAATCACATCAAATGATAGATAAGGAATGAAATGTAATGTGAAGAATAATGAAAAGACGAGAGATAATTACGAAGATGAAATATTCTCCCCCTTAAGATATGCTTCGGTTCGGGAAACAAGATTTCTCTTCGTATGAGTGTCATTGATAGCAGATCATATAATTGAGGTCTTTGAATGCACTCGACGGTGTCTGAGGTAGTTCCTGTCACAAAAACTTCAACAAGGGTTAGATGTGAAGCAAGCGTTGAGAGATTTGTGACAAGGATAAGTCATGAAGGTTTTCTCAGAACACAATTTGAATCCACATGAGATATAGTTTTCCTGCATGTTAGATATTCGATATGATCAGAGCAGGATCAAAAAATAATTCGTTGCTCTAAGTGGATATGCTTTGAAGGTGATTTTCCTGCAATAGAGATGATGCAAATGATATCTGAGAGGAAAAACACTTTGTCAGTCATATAGATAGCCTTCAAAAAGGTACTTTGTACATAGGCTACCTTTAACTTCCTACAATATTAGATAATGAGAGATAGCAATAAGAGCATATCCAACCACAACAACTATACATCATTTAGAACTTGAGGTACTTTTCAATATAATATATCATTTGATGATTCTCTGTTCTTCTTTGAGGAGCAGTTATGTGTTCCTATAAGATAAATGATTTCCGATGATAATCAGTCATAGGATAAACATTCGATGGCGCCTGTAGACAAATAGTGCGAAGCAAATAATATTACACACGGTTATTAACGTTACATGACGATCGAATTTTTCAGCACCACATGTGGTGTGATAAAGTTCTTGAAGCAAATTGTTCAAGGGGAAACCAAATGGCAAACGAAAACACACACCCTGCAAACCCCAATAAACTATCACTCGATGTAATTCTCCCCCTTTTTGTAAACAAGTGTCAAAAAGGAAAGAGAGGACATTCGAGGAATTACTCTGTGGGAGAATCTTCTGAATCAGAATAGAAACCACTCGTAGAATCAGAGTCAGAAGAATGTGGAATGGTCGAGGCATAAGCAGGAGTAGCAGCCTTGGCCTTGGAAGGATGGACATCAGGCTTGTAGATACGAGTGCTGGTGTATCTACAATCTCATCATCATGATTAACAAACAGCAGATCTGGTAAAGCAAAACGCTAAGGGAGTACAGGAGTTTGTCTTCGGATACGCGGTACTTCAAGCAAGTCCAGATGATCATATTCCTTGAATAGGCCCTTCTTGGCTAGATCCTTGTGAGAGTAATGCTTCCACGGCAAGGTCTGTGATCACTTTCTTGCATCCTTCTCATGCAGAAGAATTTGGCGAGTGTGATTGTGAATCAGATTCAACTCAGTCGTCAATTCCACTTTTTCTTTTCTGTCCATCCCGATGTGTCTTTTCAAAGTCTGTTGCGCGCGAATACAAACCTCAGATTGATGGATTTTCTTCGCGTTGGATTTCAATCCTAGCATCCGTGTCCGTGGTGCATTATCAGATGTAGAGGCGTTTGCAGCAGCATCGACCGGTTTCTTCCCTTTTCTGTTATCCTTTACAATGCGCAGAATGTCACGAACTGGTGGCATGAATACTTTCAGCTCGTAAGCCTAGAAGAATTTCTCATATGTGAGCTTCTCAATGGAGAACATAATCCATGGAGCATATGGTTTCAGTGATTGACGACTATCTGCAGCACATGCCATGTTCCGAATGAAAAGATCAGGAATGCCAAACTGATTCCGTGAGATATTGATACAAGAGCATTTCCTACGATGCCTTTAATGGAGTTGGGCCTGTTTGTTGGCGTGATGGTATTGCATAGAATGTGAAAGAGCACTTTGTTATCGTATGCGAACTTCTTTGGATCAACATCAATGCATTCGTCGCCCACCATAGTAGGATCCATCAGGATATGGAGTTGTTCATTGGACACTTCCTAGAAATGCAATATGTGTTCTCTGTTATTATCAAATTCACATCAAGGCAAATTTATCAGAGCCAAAAGGTGATCCGTCGAGCATTTGATTCTCTCCCTGCTAGTCATCCATTCAAGCGTCCATGTTGAGGTATTGCCCAAATCTCCTGTGATGTACATCATGGCATAGAACTGAACAATAACTTCCTTGTTCCAGCCACGATTGAAACGCATGAATCCCTTCAGAAGAGCATGTTCAATATGATCAAATGTATTATGGAAGCAGGACATCTCTTCGAGCTTGGCGAAGTTCAACACCTTATGATTGAAAATCATGTGCTTGCCAAACAAGATTCGAGCATAATAGATTGCTTACTCTTCTGTCTAGAATCTGGGTGATAATGAAGTCCTTCCTTCATCATACAGGCTGGCCCCAAAGAATTCAAGATTCGATGAATGAAGTTATTCGTTGAAAGCGGGGCCATTGGGGCCATACTCAGCTGAGAATAGTGGAAATGATTCCTGAGGATTTTTCCGTTGTTCTTCATTGTTAATTTCCATCGGCTGAACATCATCGGAGGCTGGCGCATTCTCTTCGATGGGCTTCAACGGCGCAAGATGCTTTGCAGCATTTTCTGAGGCAGATGGCATGGGATCACTGGACTGACTGTCATTTTTCTTCACTGGAACTCCTTCAGTGGCTTTCTCAGAGTCATGCACTAGGGCCTTTTCTATCGGTGAGGTCTCAACTGTGGGTGGTACAAAAACTTTCTCATACTCTTGAGTCACAACCTGATCTCCTTCAGTCTGCTGAGGCAATTTTGGTGGTACAACTTGGTGTGACACAACTGGTGGTGCAACTTCTTGATCTTTATCTTTGGGAGCCATGGGATCTTCAAATTTCTTTTCTTCCTGCTCTGGCTGTGAAGCCAAAGATGCAGGAGCAGGTTCAACCTCCATCGGAGCAGGAGCTCCAAATGAGGAGACCGTAGGGAAATTACCTTGGAAGCGATTAGCTCCCCCTCAACCTTCTCACCCTCCTTGGTGGATCCAAAGGGTTCAGCTGTGCTTCCTTCAAAGGCGATGAGGTTGCCTTTTCCATCTCAATCACTTCATCAATCTTTTCTTCGGGAGCATTTTACTCGGGCACAATGTTCACTTCATCAGGATTGACAAGATACATATCCACAACATCAGCTTCTTGTTTGGCTGGGGTAGGAATGATAACTGTCGCAGGCACAGACTGTTGTCTGGTAACTTCTTCGGGACGAGGGGATAGAGGAATCTGTTGCAATGGGACACTTGTATCGACGGGTGCATCAGAAGATACAGATTGGGTACGGCGATCCTTAATCACTTTTGGCTTATTGGCTCTAGCCAGAGCTCTCTGACATTTTTCTTCTCTTTCTCTACGTCGAGCAAGATCTGCTTGATGCTTAATCTCTTCTTTCGTACTATCACAAAGCTACAAGACATCCATCTTCATCCTGGAGTGCCAATCAATCTTGTTATTTCTCATGGTAGTGAGAGCTTTGGTGATCTCAAGAATTGCCTTATTCACATATTTTCTTTCAGACTCAGATTTAGCTTCCCTTCTCATTTTCTCCAGAAGCTTCTTATCATCCACAGCTTGATTGAGTTCTTTGGTGATTTCTTTCAGATCAGAGAAGTGCTTTGCTACCATCTTGGTAACATCTTCAGGCAAACCCAAACTTCCCAAATCAGCTGGATTAGCATCATAGGAGGCACCTTCAATGATGTCAAATGTAAGATCAAAATCATATTCCTCTGTGGGAGCGGGAATGATTTTCTTCGCCTTCTTGGCAGGTGCAGAAGCTTTTTCATCAGTCATTAGCTTTCTCTTCGCCACTGGGGCAGCAGAACCGAAAGGTTTTTTTTGAGGGGACGGGAGGAAGTCTTGGTGAAGATCTCACTAGTGGCAAAATATTTGCTAGAGATGGGGTTTGCTACGGCTTATCGAGCAGCGCTTTCTGATCATACATGAGAATTTCTTCACCAGCATTACCATCAGACGAATCCTCATCAGACAAGGTAGGTGCAAATTTTCTAGATTTTCTTGAAACAGACTTCTTCTTCGGAGCTCGAGGAGAAACAGATTTCCTCTTCTTCTTTTCTTTTTGGGCAGGCGCCCTTTCCTTCTTTTCAATCACATCCTGTTGAGTCAACTCAACATTTCTCTATTCCACTTGATTTTTCTTCGCAATTCTTGCCTCACGCTTGGCCTTGGCCTTTTCCCTCTTTGCAACTTCCCCGGGAAAATCAGCTATGGTTTTCAAGGAATCTGCTTGAGCATTTGGAGGAGGCGCTGGCCTTACTTATTCATCGTCCTGCTGAAGGTAGCCCTCTGCAATGCAATCATTCCAGGGTGGAGTGAATGAAAACAGGATCTGCTATTTTCTTCGGACATTCTCATAATTAAACCATTTCTTCACCCAATGACAGCTAATCTTTTGCAGCATGTTGTTCCTTTCCTGGGCAGTTTCTACTCCAGGTGGAGTCATGTATGTTTCCTGATCAGACATCTCAACCGCAGTATTTCTTTCTCTTCCGCGACCACCCTTTTTGGGATTTCCATCAGAGAACATGGTTTTCGAGTCTATGACTAGCTCATCCTCTAGCTGACTTTGAGCTAAGGGAACATCATCTTCTTCTTTAGCTGATTCTGATTCAACCTTTTTCTTCGGTGCTCTTGGCGGTTTTGTAGATTTTCTTTCAGCCACACGCAGCTGTTGTGGAATATCTTCATCTGGCCCAGACTGCTCATCTGAACTATTAGCCATGACCACTCCTGAGAAAACAAATGCAAATTCAAAAGAAAATATGGGAAGAAGTCACAAACATGTATAGAAACATTTTAACTCAAAACAAATAAGTTTTCGGAAGAAGCATGGGATCCTTGATATATACTAGCAAGATATCGTCGAGAGAATGGCAATATGCCGTAAGACAACATAACCATTCCTCTAATCTTTCGATGTATACATAGTGAACCCTAGATTCACGAGACTAGTATGAAGAAAAACTACAAACTGTACAAGTCAAGTCTTGGTGAATCCTAGAAAGGGAAGAAAATAAAAGGCGACTGGATGAACTGCCCTAGAACAGGAAGGGAATAGAGCAAGTTCTAGATCTGAACACCCTAACTTGACGAGACAGATCGACTACGGCAGTACGAGAAAGAAGAGTTACCACACTGGCGTGACCAATGGTGACGGAGCTCCGCCAGAGTTGCGTGGCGAGGCTTGATGTCGATGCTGCTTCGAGCTCGGGCTCGGGAGAAGAGTGAGAGGAGGGTTTGAGGTCGAATAGGGAAAGAGCTAAGGAAGAAGACACCCAGAGAGGGGGGGTTATATAGTCTGAGGGACAAACCGCCCACTCTGAGATCTACGAATGAAAAACTCAGTACGTTCCACATTCAACGGACAGGATCATGATCAAGATATCGTGGGCATGTGTTAGCCGTTTCCTGCGAAAATCTTTGTAACTGAACTGGATGCCGAAAGGTTTGACGAAGCACAAGCGCCAATACAGATGAAAAATTGAAGTTGATTTCATTCGCAACCAAGGACGTAGGAGAGAAATCTTCTTTGGATCAAGTAGCATGTTTATGACACGATGAACCGAGAACAAACTAGAAAAAGAACAGACTCGAAGCACAAAAATGTCGAACAAGAACACAACCACTTCGAGAGAAAACTCGGAAAGATAAGCACCAACAAAAATTGATCTCAGGGCTTGAGGTAAACATGAGATATCCCTGAGAGGGTTTCCTACAAGGGGTGATTAGTTCTTATTCACTACCGACACTTGTATGGGAGGTGAGGATCTCATCTGCTTTGCCTTGCTTGGAATATTTCTTCGGTCAGTCCTGCGAGACACCTGTGCATTATAATGTGTTGGGAACGCAGTAATTTCTAAAAATTTCCTACGATCATGCAAGATCTATCTAGGTGATGCATAGCAACAAGAGGGGAGAGTGTGCCCACGTACCCTCGTAGACCGAAAGCAGAAGCATTAAGTAACACGATTGATGTAGTCGGACGTCTTCGCGATCCAACCTATCAAGTACTGAATGCACAACACCTCCGCAATCTGCACATGTTCAGCTCGATGACGTCCCACTAACTCTAGATCCAGATGAGTCCGAGGGAGAGTTCCTTCAACACGACGGCGTGGTGACAGTGATGATGAAGTTACCGGCGCAGGGCTTCGCCTAAGCACTACGACGATATGACCGAGGTGGAAAACTGTGGAGGGGGCACCGCACGCGGCTAAAGATTAACTTGTGTGTCTATGGGGTGCCCCCTCCCCCGTATATAAAGGAGGGAGGGAGGAGGAGGCCGGCCAGGGGAGGAGGCGCGCCATGGGGGGGCAATCCTACTCCAAGTAGTAATCACCCCCCCTTCCTATTCCAACAAGGAGAAGGGGGAAGGGGGGGAGGAGAGAAGGAAAGGGGGCCCGGCCCCCCTAGTCCAATTAGGTGCGCGCCACACCTTGGCCTGCCTCCTCTCTTCCACCACTTGGCCCATGAGGCCCATTAACCCCCCGGGGGGTTCCGGCAACCCCCGGTACTCCAGAAAATACCCGATACACCTCGGAACTATCCTGGTGTCTGAATATAGTCTTCCAATATATCAATCTTTATGTCTCGACCATCTCGAGACTCCTCTTCATGTCCGTGATCTCATCTGGGACTCTGAACAACCTTCAGTACATCAAATCACATAAACTCAGAATACCAATCGTCATCGAACGTTAAGCGTGCGGACCCTACGGGTTCGAGAACTATGTAGACATGACCGAGACACGTCTCCGATCAATAACAAATAGCGGAACCTAGATGCTCATATTGGTTCCTACATATTCTACGAAGATCTTTATCAGTCAAATCGCATAACAACATACGTTGTTCCCTTTGTCATCGGTATGTTACTTGCCCGAGATTCAATCGTCGGTATCATCATACCTAGTTCAATATCGTTACCGACAAGTATCTTTACTCGTTCCGTAATATTTCTTCCCGCAACTAACTCATTAGTCACAATGCTTACAAGGCTTATAGTGATGAGTATTACCGAGAGGGCCCAGAGATACCTCTCCGATACACGGAGTGACAAATCCTAATCTCGATCTATGCCAACCCAACAAACACCTTCGGAGACACCTGTAGAGCATCTTTATAATCACCCATTTATGTTGTGATGTTTGATAGCACACAAGGTGTTCCTCCGGTATTCGGGAGTTGCATAATTTCATAGTCTGAGGAACATGTATAAGTCATGAAGAAAGCAGTAGCAATGAAACTGTAACGATCATAATGCTAAGCTAACGGATGGGTCATGGCCATCACATAATTCTCCTAATGATGTGATACCGTTCACCAAATGAAAACACATGTCTATGGTTATGAAACATAACCATCTTTGATTAATGAGCTAGTCAAGTAGAGGCATACTAGGGACACTTTGTTTTGTCTATGTATTCACACATGTACTAAGTTTCCGGTTAATACAATTCTAGCATGATTAATAAACATTTATCATGAAATAAGGAAATAAATAATAACTTTATTATTGCCTCTAGGGCATATTTCCTTCAGTCTCCCACTTTCACTAGAGTCAATAATCTAGTTCACATCGCCATGTGATTTCACCAATAGTTCACATCGCCATGTGACCAACACCCAAAGGGTTTACTAGATACAATAATCTAGTTCACATCACTATGTGATTAACACCCAAAGAGTACTAAGGTGTGATCATATTTGGCTTGTGGGACAAGTATAGTCAACAGGTCTGCTAAATTCAGAGTCGTATGTATTTTGCAAATTTTCTGTGTCTACAATGCTCTGCTTGGAGCTACTCAAGCTAATTGCTCCCACTTTAAATATGTATCCAGATTGAGACTTAGAGTCATATGGATTGGTGTAAAATCTTGCATCGACGTAACTCTTTACGACAAACTCTTTATCACCCCCATCACCGAGAAACATTTCCTTAGTCCTCAATAAGGATAATTTTGACGGTTATCCAGTGATCTACTCTTAGATCACTATTGTACCCCCTTGCCAAACTCATGGCAAGGTACACAATAGGTCTTGTACACAGCACATCATACTTTATAGAACCTATGACTGTGGCATAGGGAATGACTTTCATTCTCTTTCTATCTTCTGCCATGGTCGGGCTTTGGGTCTTACTCAAACCTTGTAATACAGACAAGAACTACTTCTTTGACTGATCCATTTTGAACTATTTCAAAAACTTATCAAGGTATTTACTCATTGAAAAATCTTATCAAGCGTCTTGATTTATCTCAATAGATCTTGATGCCCAATATGTAAGCAGCTTCACCGAGGTCTTTCATTGAAAAACTCTTACTCAAGTAACCCTTTGTGCTATCCAGAAATTCTATATCATTTCCAATCAACAATATGTCATCCACATATAATATTAGAAATGCTACAGAGCTCCCACTCGCTTTCCTGTAAATACAGGCTTCTCTAGAAGTCTGTATAAAACCATATGCTTTGATCACACTATCAAAGTGTTTATTCCAACTCCGAGAGGCTTGCACCAGTCCATAAATGGATCGCTGAAGCTTGCACACTTTGTTAGCACCCTTTGGATCGACAAAACCTTCTGGTTGCATCATATACAACTCTTCTTCCAGAAATTCATTCATGAATGCAGTTTTGACATCCATCTGCCAAATTTCATAATCATAAAATGCAGCAATTGCTAACATGATTCAGACAGACTTAAGCATCGCTACGGGTGAGAAAGTCTCATTGTAGTCAACTCCTTGAACTTGTCGAAAACCTTTTGTGACAAGTCGAGCTTTGTAGATAGTAGCACTACTATCAACGTCCGTCTTCCTCTTGAAGATCCATTTATTCTTAATGGCTTGCCGATCATCGGCACCAAAGTCCTTACTTTGTCCTCATACATAGATCCCATCTCAGATTTCATGCCCTCAAGCCATTTTGCGGAATCTGGGATCATCATCACTTCCTCATAGTTCGTAGGTTCATCATGGTCTAGTAACATGACTTCCAGAATAGGATTACCGTACCACTCTGGTGCGGATCATACTCTGGTTGACCTACTAGGTTTGGTAGTAACTTGATCTGAAGTTTCATGATCATCATCATTAGCTTCCTCACTAATTGGTGTAGGAATCACTGGAACTGATTTCTGTGATGAACTACTTTCCAATTTGTGAGAAGGTATAATTACCTCATCAAGTTCTACTTTCCTCCCACTCACTTCTTTCGAGAGAAAACTCCTTCCCTAGAAAGGATCCATTCTTAGCAACGAATATCTTGCCTTCGGATATGTGATAGAAGGTGTACCCAACAGTTTATTTTGGGTATCCTATGAAGATACATTTCTCTGATTTGGGTTTGAACTTATCAGGTTGAAGCTTTTTCACATAAGCATCACAGTCCCAAACTTTAAGAAACGATAACTTTGGTTTCTTGCCAAACCACGGTTCATAAGGCGTCATCTCAACGGATTTTGATGGTGCCCTGTTTAACGTGAATGCAGCTGTCTCTAATGCATAACCCCAAAACGATAGTGGTAAATCGGTAAGAGACATCATAGATCGCACCATATCCAATACAGTGCGGTTACGACGTTCACACACACCATTACGATGTGGTGTTCCAGGTGGCGTGAGCTGTGAAACTATTCCACATTGTTTAAATGAAGGCCAAAATCGTAACTCAAATATTTTCCTCCACGATCAGATTGTAGAAACTTTATTTTCTTGTTACGATGATTCTCCACTTCACTCTGAAATTCTTTGAACTTTTCAAATGGTTCAGACTTGTGTTTCATTAAGTAGATATACCCATATCTGCTCAAATCATCTGTGAAGGTCAGAAAATAATGATACCCGCCACGAGCATCAACACTTATTGGACCGCATACATCGGTATGTATTATTTCCAATAAGTCACTAGCTCGTTCCATTGTTCTAGAGAACGGAGTTTTAGTCATCTTGCCCATAAGGCACGGTTCGCAAGCATCAAATGATTCATACTCAAGTGATCCCAAAAGTCCATCTTGATGGAGTTTCTTTATGCACTTTACACCGACCCAAACGGCAGTGCCACAAATAAGTTACATTATCATTATCAACTTTGCATATTTTGGCATCAATACTATGAATATGTGTATTACCTCGATCGAGATTCAATAAACCATCAACATTGGGTGTATGACCATAGAAGGTTTTATTCATGTAAACAAAATAACAATTATTCTTTTTCTTAAATTAACAGTATTGTAATTAACATGATCTAATCATATTCATGCTCAACGCAAACACCAAATAACATTTATTTAGGTTCAACTCTAATCCCGAAAGTATAGGGAGTGCTCGATGATGATCATATCAATCTTGGAACCATTTCCAACACACATCGTCACTTCATCCTCAACTAGTCTCTATTTATTCTGCAACTCCTGTTTCGAGTTACTAATCTTAGCAACCGAACAAGTATCAAATACCCGTTGATTACTATGAGCACTAGTAAGGTACACATCAATAGTATGTATATCAAATATACCTTTGTTCACTTTGCCATCCTTCTTATCCGCCAAATATTTGGGGCAGTTCCACTTCTATTGACCATTTCCTTTGCAGTAGAAGCACTTAGTTTCAGGCTTAGGTCCAACTTTGAGCTTCTTCACGGGAGTGACAACTTGCTTGCCATTCTTCTTAAAGTTCCGTTTCTTTTCCTTTGCCCTTTTCTTGAAACTAGTGGTATTGTTTAATCATCAACACTTGATGCTCTTTCTTGATTTCTACCTTCGTCGATTTCGACATCAAGAAGAGCTCGGGAATCGCTTTCGTCATCCCTTGCATACTATAGTTCATCACAAAGTTCCAGTAACTTGGTGATGGTGACTAGGAAACTCTGTCAATCACTATCTTATCTGGAAGATTAACTCCCACTTGATTCAAGTGATTTTAGTACCCAGACATTCTAAGCACATGCTCACTAGTTGAGCAATTCTCCTCCATCTTTTAGGCAAAGTACTTGTCATAGGTCTCATGCCTCTTGACACGGGCATGAGTCTGAAATACCAACTTCAGCTCTTGGAACATCTCATATGCTCCTTGACGTTTCAAAAATGTTTTTGAAGTCCTGGCCGTAAAACATGGTGCACTAAACTATCAAGTAGTCATCATATTGAGCTAGCCAAACGTTCATAACGTCTGCATCTGCTCCTGCAATAGGTCTGTCACCTGGCGGTGCATCAAGGACATAATTCTTCTGTGCAGCAATGAGGATACACCTCAGATCATGGACCCAGTCCACACCATTGCTACTATCATCTTTCAACTTAGTTTCCTCTAGGAACATATTAAAAACATAGGAAAGCTATAACGCGAGCTATTGATCTACAACATAATTTGCAAAATACTATCAGGACTAAGTTCATGATAAATTAAAGTTCAATTAATCATATTACTTAAGAACTCCCACTTAGATGGACATCTCTTCTAGTCATCTAAATGAGCACGTGATCCAAAATCAACTAAACCATGTTCGATCATCACGTGAGATGGAGTAGTTTTCAATGGTGAACATCACTATGTTGATCATATCTACTATATGACTCGCGCTTGACCTTTCGATCTCCAGTGTTCCGAGGCCATATCTGCATATGCTAGGCTCGTCAAGTTTAACCCAAGTATTCTGCATGTGCAAAACTGGCTTGCACCCGTTGTATGTGAACGTAGAGCTTATCACACCCAATCATCATGTGGTGTCTCGGCACAAAGAACTATCGCAATGGTGCATACTCAGGCAGAACACTTATACCTTGAAATTTTAGTAAGGGATCATCTTGTAATGCTGCTGCCGAACTAAGCAAAATAAGAATATAAAAGATAAACACCACATGCAATCAAAATATGTGACATGATATGGCCATCATCATCTTGTGCCTTTGATGTCCATCTCCAAAGTACCATTATGATCTCCATCATCACCGGCATGACACCATGATCTCCATCATCTTGATCTTTATCAACGTGTCATCACACGGTCGTCTCGCCAACTATTGCTTTTGCAACTATTGCTATCGCATAGCGATAAAGTAAAGCAATTATATGGCGCTTGCATCTTATGCAATAAAGAGACAACCATAAGGCTCCTGCCAGTTGCCGATAACTTTAACAAAACATGATCATATCATACAACACATCATGTCTTGGCCATATCACATCACAATATGCCCTGCAAAAACAAGTTAGGCGTCCTCTACTTTGTTGTTACAAGTTTTACGTGGCTGCTACGGGCTTCTAGCAAGAACCGTTCTTACCTATGCATCAAAACCACAACGATTTTTCGTCAAGTGTGCTATTTCAACCTTCAACAAGGACCGGCCGTAGTCAAACTCGATTCAACTAAAGTTGGAGAAACAGACACCCGCCAGCCACCTATGTGCAAAAGCACATCGGTAGAACCAATCTCATGAACACAGTCATGTAATGTCGGTCCGGGTCGCTTCATCCAACAATACCGCCAAACCAAAGTAAGACGTTGGTGGTAAGAAGTATGACTATTATCGCCCACAACTCTTTGTGTTCTACTCGTGCATAAAACATCTACGCATAGACTTGGCTCGGATGCCACTGTTGGGGAACGTAGTAATTTAAAAAAAATCCTACGATCACGCTGTTGGGGAACATAGTAATTTCAAAAAAATTCCTACGCACACGCAAGATCATGGTGATGCATAGCAACGAGAGGGGAGAGTGTTGTCCACGTACCCTCGTAGACCGAATGCGGAAGCGTTAGCACAACACGGTTGATGTAGTCGTACATCTTCACGATCCGACCGATCAAGTACCAAACGCACGGCACCTCCGAGTTCAGCACACGTTCAGCTCGATGACATCCCTCGAACTCTGATCCAGCCAAGCTTTGAGGGAGAGTTCCGTCAGCACGACGGCGTGGTGACGATGATGATGTTCTACCGACGTAGGGCTTCGCCTAAGCACCGCTACGATATTATCGAGGTGGCTTATGGTGGAGGGGGGCACCGCACACGGCTAAGAGATCAATGATCAATTGTTGTGTCTATGGGGTGCCCCCCTGCCCCCGTATATAAAGGAGCAAGGGGGGAGGCGGCCGGCCTAGGAGGAGGGCGCGCCAAGGGGGGAGTCCTACTCCCATTGGGAGTAGGACTCCTCCTTCCCTTGTTGGAGTAGGAGAGAAGGAAAGAGGGGGAGAGGAAGAAGGAAAAGGGGGCTGCACCCCTTGTCCAATTCGGAACAGAGAGGGGCTGCGCGCCTCCTTCCTTTTGGCCTCTCTCCTCTATTCCCGTACAGCCCAATAAGGCCCATATACTCTCCGGCGAATTCCCGTAACTCTCTGGTGCTCCGAAAAATACCCGAATCACTCGGAACCTTTCCGAAGTCCGAATATAGTTGTCCAATATATCGATCTTTACGTCTTGACCATTTCGAGACTCCTCGTCATGTCCCCGATCTAATCCGGGACTCCGAACTACCTTCGGGACATCAAAATATATAAACTCATAATATAATCATCATCGAACTTTAAGCGTGCGGACCCTACGGGTTCGAGAACTATGTAGACATGACCGAGACACGTCTCCGGTCAATAACCAATAGCGGAACCTGGATGCTCATATTGACTCCTACATATTCTACGAAGATCTTTTATCGGTCAAACCGCATAACAACATACGTTGTTCCCTTTTTCATTGGTATGTTACTTTCCCAAGATTTGATCGTCGGTATCTCAATACCTAGTTCAATCTTGTTACCCGCAAGTCTCTTTACTCGTTACGTAATGCATCATCCCGTAACTAACTCATTAGCTACATTGCTTGCAAGGCTTATAGTGACGTGCATTACCGAGAGGGCCCAGAGATACCTCTCCGACAATCGAAGTGACAAATCCTAATCTTGAAATACGCCAACCCAACATGTACCTTCAGAGACACCTGTAGAGCTCCTTTATAATCACCCAGTTATGTTGTGATGTTTGGTAGCACACAAAGTGTTCCTCCGGTAAACGGGAGTTGCATAATCTCATAGTTATAGGAACATGTGTAAGTCATGAAGAAAGCAATAGCAACATACTAAACGATCAAGTGCTAAGCTAACGGAATGGGTCAAGTCAATCACATCATTCTCCTAATGATGTGATCCCGTTAATCAAATGACAACTCATGTCTATGGTTAGGAAAGTTAACCATCTTTGATTAACGAGCTAGTCAAGTAGAGGCATACTAGTGACACTATGTTTGTCTATGTATTCACACATGTATTATGTTTCAAGTTAATACAATTCTAGCATGAATAATAAACATTTATCATGAAATAAGGAAATAAATAATAACTTTATTATTGCCTCTGGGGCATATTTCCTTCAGTCTCCCACTTGCACTAGAGTCAATAATCTAGTTCACATCACCATGTGATTTAACACTAATAGTCACATCTGCATGTGATTAACACCCATAGTTCACATCGTCATGTGACCAGCACCCAAAGGGTTTACTAGAGTCAATAATCTAGTTCACATCGATATGTGATTAACACCCAAAGAGTACTAAGGTGTGATCATGTTTTGCTCATGAGAGAAGTTTAGTCAACGGGTCTGTCATATTCAGAGCCGTGTGTATTTTGCAAATATTCTATGTCTACAATGCTCTGCACAGAGCTACTATAGCTAATTGCTCCCACTTGCAATATGCATCCAGATTGAGACTTATAGTCATCTGGATCGGTGTAAAAGCTTGCATTGTTGTAACTCTTTATGACGGGCTCTTTTATCACCTCCATAATCGAGAAATATTTCCTTAGTCCTCACTAAGGATTTTCTTGACCGTTGTCCAGTGATCTACTCTTAGATCAAAATTGTACTCCCTTGCCAAACTCAGAGCAAGGTATACAATAGGTCTGGTACAATGAATAGCATACTTTATAAAACCTATGGCTGAGTCATGGGAATGACTTTTCATTCTCTTTCTATTTTCTGCCATGGTCGGGATTTCAGTCTTACTCAATTTCACACCTTGCAACACGGACAAGAAATCCTTCTTTGAGTGTTCCATTTTGAATTACTTCAAAATCTTATCAAGGTATGTACTCATTGAAAAAAATCTTATCAAGCGTCTTGATCTATCTTATACATCTTGATGCCCAATATGTAAGCAGCTTCACCGAGGTCTTTCATTGAAAAACTCTTATTCAAGTATCCCTTTATGCTATCCAGAAATTATATACCATTTCCAATCAACAATATGTCATCTACATATAGTTTTAGAAAATGCTACAGAGCTCCCACTCACTTTCTTGCAAATACATGCTTCTCCAAAAGTCTGTATAAAACCATATGCTTTGATCAACTCATCAAAGCGTATATTCCAACTCCGAGATGCTTGCACCAATCCATAGATGGATCGCCGGAGCTTGCACATTTTGTTAGCACCTTTAGGATTGACAAAACCTTCTGGTTGCATCATATACAACTCTTCTTTAAGAAAACCATTAAGGAATGCAGTTTTGACATCCATTTGCTAGATTTCATAAAATGTGGCAATTGCTAACATGATTCAGACAGACTTTAAGCATCGCTACAGTTGAGAAAATCTCATTGTAGTCAACACCTTGAACTTGTCGAAAACCTTTTTGCGACAAGTCAAGCTTTGTAGATAGTAACACTCTTCCTCTTGAAGATCCATTTATTTTCTATGGCTTGTCGATCATCAGGCAAGTCCACCAAAGTCCACACTTTGTTCTCATACATGGATTCTATCTCAGGTTTCATGGCCTCCAGCCATTTCGCGGAATCTGGGCTCATCATCGCTTCCTCATAGTTCGTAGGTTTATCATGGTCTAGTAACATGACTTCCAGAATAGGATTACCGTACCACACTGGTGCAGACCGTACTCTGGAAAACCTACGAGGTTCTATAGTAACTTGATTTGAACTTTCATGATCATCATCATTAGCTTCCTCACTAATTGGTGTAGCAATCACAGGAACTGATTTCTGTGATGAACTACTTTCCAATAAGGGAGCAGGTACAGTTACCTCATCAAGTTCTACTTTCCTCCCACTAACTTCTTTCAAGAGAAACTCCTTCTCTAGAAAGGATCCAATTTTAGCAACGAATATCTTGCTTTCGGATCTGTGATACAAGGTGTACCCAATAATTTCCTTTGGGTATTCTATGAAGACGCACTTCTCCGATTTGGGTTCGAGCTTATCAGGTTGAAAACTTTTTCACATAAGCATCGCAGCCCTAAACTTTAAGAAACGACAACTTTGGTTTCTTGCCAAACCACAGTTCATAAGGCGTCGTCTCAACGGATTTTGATGGTGCCCTATTTAAAGTGAATGCAGATGTCTCTAATGTATAACCCCAAAAACGATGGTGGTAAATCGGTAAGATACATCATAGATCGCACCATATCCAATAAAGTGAGGTTACGACGTTCGGACATACCATAACGTTGTGGTGTTCCAGGTGGCGTGAGCTGTGAAACTATTCCACATTGTTTTATATGAAGGCCAAACTCGTAACTCAAATATTCTCCTCACGATCAGATCGTAGAAACTTTATTTTCTTGTTACGATGATTCTCCACTTCACTCCGAAATTCTTTGAACTTTTCAAATGTTTCAGACTTGTGTTCTATTAAGTACATATACCCATATCTGCTCAAATCATATGTGAAAGTTTAGAAAATAACGATACTTGCCACGAGCATCAACACTCATTGGATCGCATACATCGGTATGTATTATTTCCAATAAATCAGTAGCTCGTTCCATTGTTCCGAAGAATGGAGTTTTAGTCATCTTGCCCAAAAGGCACGGTTCGCAAGCATCAAATGATTCATAATCAAGTGATTCCAAAAACCCATCAGTACGGAGTTTCTTCATGCGCTTTACACCGATATGACCCAAACAACAGTGCCACATATAAGTTGCACTATTATTATCAACTTTGCATCTTTTGGCATCAATATTATGAATATGTGTATCACTATGATCGAGATGCAACAAACTTTTTCATTGGGTGTATGACCATTGAAGGTTTTATTCATGTAAATAGAACAACAATTATTCTCTTACTTTAAATGAATAACCGTATTGCAATAAACATGATCAAATCATATTCATACTCAACGCAAACGCCAAATAACATTTATTTAAGTTTAACACTAATCCCAAAAGTATAGGGAGTGTGTGATGATGATCATATCAATCTTGGAACTACTTCCAATACTCATCGTCACTTCCCCTTCAACTAGTCTTTGTTTATTCTGTAACTCCTGTTTCGAGTTACTAACCTTAGCAACCGAACAAGTATCAAATACTCAAGGGCTACTATAAACACTAGTAAGGCACACATCAATAATCTGTATATCAAATATACTCTTGTTCACTTTGCCATCCTTCTTATCCACCAAATATTCAGGGAATTTCTGTTTCCAGTGACCATTTCCTTTGCAGTGTAAGCACTCAGTTTCAGGCTTTGGTCCAGCTTTGGGCTTCTTCGCGGGACTGACAACTTGCTTGCCATTCTACTTGAAGTTCCCTTTCTTTTCCTTTGCCCTTTTCTTGAAACTAGTGATCTTGTTTAATCATCAACACTTGATACTTTTTCCTGATTTCTACCTTCGTTGATTTCAGCATCATGAAGAGCCCGGGAATCCTTTTCGTCATCCCTTGCATATTATAGTTCATCGCGAAGTTCTAGTAACTTAGTGATGGTGACTAGAGAACTCTGTCAATCACTATATTATCTGGAAGATTAACTCCCACTTGATTCAAGTGATTGTAGTACTTAGACAATCTAAGCACTTGCTCACTAGTTAAGCAATTCTCCTCCATCTTTTAGGTGAAGTATTTGTCAGAGGTCTCATACCTCTTGACACGGGCATGAGTCTGAAACATGGAACATCTCATATGTTCCGTGACGTTTCAAAAATGTTTTTGTAGTCCCGGTTCTAAGCCGTAAAGCATGGTGCACAAAACTATCAAGTAGTCATCATATTGAGCTAGCCAAACGTTCATAACGTCTGCATCTGCTCCTGCAATAGGTCTGTCACCTAGCGGTGCATCAAGGACATAATTCTTCTGTGCAGCAATGAGGATAAACCTCAGATCACGGACTAAGTCCGCATCATTTCTACTAACATCTTTCAACTTAGTTTTCTCTAGGAACACATATAAAACATAGGGAAGCAACAACGCGAGCTATTCATCTACAACATAATTTGCAAAATACTACCAGGACTAAGTTCATGATAAATTAAAGTTCAATTAATCATATTACTTAAGAACTCCCACTTAGATAGACATCCCTCTAATCATCTAAGTGATCACCTGATCCAAATCAACTAAACCATGTCCGATCATCATGTTAGATGGAGTAGTTTTCAATGGTGAACATCACTATGTTGATCATATCTACTATATGATTCACGCTCGACCTTTCGGTCTTAGTGTTCCGAGGCCATATCTGTATATGCTAGGCTCGTCAAGTTTAACCTGAATATTCCGCGTGTGCAACTGTTTTGCACCCGTTGTATTTGAACGTAAAGCCTATCACACTCGATCATCACCTAGTGTCTCAGCACGAAGAACTTTTGCAACGGTGCATACTCAGGGAGAACACTTTTACCTTGAAATTAAGTGAGAGATCATCTTATAATGCTACCGTCAATCAAAGCAAAATAAGATGCATAAAGGATAAACATCACATGCAATCAATATAAGTGATATGACATGGCCATCATCATCTTGTGCTTGTGATCTCCATCTCCGAAGCACCGTCATGATCACCATCGTCACCGGCGCGACACCTTGATCTCCATCGTAGCATCATTGTCGTTTTGCCACCTATTGCTTCGACGACTATCGCTATCGCTTAGTGATAAAGTAAAGCAATTACAGGGCGATTGCATTGCATACAATAAAGCGACAACCATATGGCTCCTGCCAATTGCCGATAACTTTGTTACAAAACATGATCATCTCATACAATAAAATATAGCATCACGTCTTGACCATATCACATCATAACATGCCCTGCAAAAACAAGTTAGATGTCCTCTACTTTGTTGTTGCAAGTTTTACGTGGCTGCTACGGGCCGAGCAAGAACCGTTCTTACCTACGCATCAAAACCACAACGATAGTTCGTCAAGTTAGTGATGTTTTAACCTTCTCAAGGACCGGGCGTAGCCACACTCGGTTCAACTAAAGTTGGAGAAACTGGCACCTGTCAGCCACCTATGTGCAAAGCACGTCAATAGAACCAGTCTCGCGTAAGCATACGCGTAATGTCGGTCCGGGCCGCTTCATCCAACAATACCGCCGAACCAAAGTATGACATGCTGGTAAGCAGTATGACTTGTATCGCCCACAACTCACTTGTGTTCTACTCGTGCATATAACATCTACGCATAAAACCAGGCTTGGATGCCACTGCTGGGGAACGTAGTAATTTCAAAAAAAAATCCTACGCACACGCAAGATCATGGTGATGCATAGCAACGAGAGGGGAGAGTATTGTCCACGTACCCTCGTAGACCAAAAGCGGAAGCATTAGCACAACGCGGTTGATGTAGTCGTACGTCTTCACGATCCGACCGATCAAGTACCGAACACACGGCACCTCCGAGTTCAGCACACGTTCAGCTCGATGACGTCCCTCGAACTCCGATCCAGCCGAGCTTTGAGGGAGAGTTCCGTCACCACGACGACGTGGTGACGATGATGATGTTCTACCGACGCAGGGCTTCGCCTAAGCACCGCTACAATATTATCGAGGTGGATTATGTTGGAGGGGGGCATCACACACGGCTAAGAGATCAATGATCAATTGTTGTGTCTATGGGGTGCCCCCCTGCCCCGTATATAAAGGAGCAAGGGGGGAGGCGGCCGGCCTAGGAGGAGGGCGCTCCAAGGGGGTAGTCCTACTCCCACCGGGAGTAGGACTCCTCCTTCCCTTGTTGGAGTGGGAGAGAAGGAAAGAGGAAGAGAGGAAGAAGGAAAAGGGGGCTGCACCTCTTGTCCATTTCAGACCATAGGGGGGCTGCACTCCTCCTTCCTTTTGGCCTCTCTCCTCTATTCCCGTATGGCCCAATAAGGCCCATATACTCCCCGGTGAATTCCTGTAACTCTCCGGTGCTCCGAAAAATACCTGAATCACTCGAAATCTTTCCAAAGTCCGAATATAGTCGTCCAATATATCGATCTGTACGTCTCGGCCATTTCGAGACTCCTCGTCATGTCCCCGATCTGATTCGGGACTCCGAACTACCTTTGGGACATAAAAATACATAAACTCATAATATAACTGTCATCGAACTTTAAGCGTGCGGACCCTACGGGTTCGAAAACTATGTAGACATGATCGAGACACGTCTCCGGTCAATAACCAATAGCGGAACCTGGATGCTCATATTGACTCCTACATATTCTACGAAGATCTTTTATCGGTCAAACCGCATAACAACATACGTTGTTCCCTTTGTCATCGGTATGTTACTTTCCCGAGATTTGATCGTCGGTATCTCAATACCTAGATCAATCTCGTTACCGGCAAGTCTCTTTACTAGTTACATAATGCATCATCCCGTAACTAACTCATTAGCTACATTGCTTGCAAGGCTTATAGTGACGTGCATTACCGAGAGGGCCCAGAGATACCTCTCCGACAATCAAAGTGACAAATCCTAATCTCGAAATACGCCAACCCAACATGTACCTTCGGAGACACCTATAGAGATCCTTTATAATCACCCAGTTACGTTGTGACGTTTGGTAGCACACAAAGTGTTCCTCCGGTAAACGGGAGTTGCATAATCTCATAGTTATAGGAACATGTATAAGTCATGAAGAAAGCAATAGCAACATACTAAACGATCAAGTGCTAATCTAACGGAATGAGTCAAGTCATCACATCATTCTCCTAATGATGTGATCCCTTTAATCAAATGATAACTCATGTCTATGGTTAGGAAACTTAACCATCTTTGATTAACGAGCTAGTCAAGTAGAGGCATACTAGTGACACTATGTTTGTCTATGTATTCACACATGTATTATGTTTCCAGTTAATACAATTCTAGCATGAATAATAAACATTTATCATGAAATAATGAAATAAATAATAACTTTATTATTGCCTCTAGGGCATATTTCCTTCACACGCAAGATCTATCTAGGTGATGCATAGCAACAAGAGGGGAAAGTGTGTCCACGTACCCTCATAGGCCGAAAGCGGAAGCATTAAGTAACCTGGTTGATGTAGTCGAACGTCTTCACGACCCAACCGATCAAGTACCGAACGCACGGCACCTCCGCGATCTGCACACGTTCAGCACGGTGACGTCCCATGAACTCTAGATCCAGTTGAGGCCGAGGGAGAGTGATACGTCCATTTTGCACCATGCTTTTATATCGATATTTATTGCATTATGGGATATTATTACACGTTATGTCACCATACTTATGGCTATTCTCTCTTATTTTACAAGGTTTAACATGAAGAGGGAGAATGCCGGCAGCTGGAATTCTGGGCTGGAAAAGGAGCAAATATTAGAAACCTATTCTGCATAGCTCCAAAAGTCCTAAAACTCCACGAAAGTCATTTTTGGAATTAATGATAATTATTGAGCGAAAGAAGTACTAGAGGGGGCCCACACCCTGGCCAGGAGGGTGGGGGCGTGCCCCCTACCTAGTGGGCCCCCTGGAAGCCCTCCGGTGCCCGTCTTCTGCTATATGAAGTCTTTTGGCCTGGAAAAAATTATAAGCAAGCTTACGGGACGAAACTCCGCTGCCACAAGGCGGAACCAATCTAGGGCTCCGATGGAGTTGTTCTGTCGGGGAAACTTCCCTTCGGGAGGGGGAAATCATCACCTTTGTAAGCACCAACGATCCTCTCATTGGGAGGGGGTCAATCTCCATCAACATGTTCACCAGCACCATCTCCTCTCAAACCCTAGTTCATCTCTTGTATCCAATCTTTGTATCAAAACCTCAGATTGGTACCTGTGGGTTGCTAGTAGTGTTGATTACTCCTTGTAGTTGATGATAATTGGTTTATTTGGTGGAAGATCATATGTTCAGATCCTTAATGCATATTAATACCCCTCTGATCATGAAAACACGAATATGCTTTGTGAGTAGTTACGTTTGTTCCTGAGGACATGGGTGAAGTCTTGCTATTAGTAGTCATGTGAATTTGGTATTCGTTCGATATTTTGATGAGATGTATGTTGTCTCTCCTCTAGTGGTGTTATGTGAATGTTGACTACATGACACTTCCCCATTATTTGGGCCTAGAGGAAGGCATTGGGAAGTAATAAGTAGATGATGGGTTGCTAGAGTGACAGAAGCTTAAACCCTAGTTTATAAGTTGCTTCGTAAGGGGCTCATTTGGATCCACTTGTTTCATGCTATGGTTAGGTTTACCTTAATACTTCTTTTGTAGTTGCGGATGCTTGCAATATGGGTTAATCATAAGTGGGATGCTTGTCCAAGAAAGGACAGTACCCAAGCACCAGTCCACCCGCATATCAAATTATCAAAGTAACGAACACGAATCATATGAGTGTGATGAAAACTAGCTTGACGATAATTATCATGTGTCCTCGGGAGCGCTTTTCTCATTATAAGAACTTGTCCAGGCTTGTCCTTTGATACAAAAAGGATTGGGCCACCTTGATGCACCTTATTTACTTTCATTGCTTGTTACTCGTTACAAATTATCTTATCACAAAACTATCTGTTACCTACAATTTCAGTGCTTGCAGCGAATACCTTACTGAAAACCGCTTGTCATTTCCTTCTGCTCCTCGTTGGGTTCGACACTCTTATTTATCGAAAGGACTACGATAGATCCCCTATACTTGTGGGTCATCAAGACTCTTTTCTGGCGTCGTTGCCGGGGAGTGAAGCGCCTTTGGTGAGTGGAACTTGGTAAGGAAACATTCATATAGTGTGCTGAAATTTATTGTCACTTGCTACTATGGAAACTAATCCTTTGAGGGGCTTGATCGGGGTATCTTCACCCCGACCGGTAGAGCAAAGAGTTGCTTCTCAACCTACTGAACCTACTGAAAATGTTTACTTTGAAATTCCTTCGGGTATGATAGAGAAACTGCTAGCTGATCCCTTTGCAGGAGATGGAACATTGCATCCTGATTTACACCTTATCTATGTGGATGAAGTTTGTGGATTATTTAAGCTTGCAGGTATGCCCGATGATGTCGTTAAGAAGAAGTTCTTCCCTTTATCTTTGAAGGGAGACACATTGACATGGTATAGGCTATGTGATGATACGGGATCTTGGGACTATAAACGATTGAAATTGGAATTTCACCAGAAGTTTTATCCTATGCATCTTGTTCATCGTGATCATAATTATATATATAATTTTTGGCCTCGCGAAGGAAAAAGTATCGCTCAAGCTTGGGGGAGGCTTAAGTCAATGTTATATTCATGCCCCAATCATGAGCTCTCGAGAGAAATGATTATTCAAAAATTTTATGCTCGGCTTTCTCTTAATGATCACACCATGCTCGATACTTCTTGTGCTGGTTCTTATATGCTGAAGACTATTGAAATCAAGTGGGATTTATTGGAAAGAATTAAATGCAACTCTGAAGATTGGGGTTCCGACGATGGTAAGGAGTCAGGTATGACACCTAAGTTTGATTGTGTTAAATGTTTTATGGATACCGATGCTTTTCGTGGATTTAACACTAAATATGGACTTGACTCTGAGATAGTAGCTTCTTTCTGTGATCCTTTGCTACTAATGTTGATCTCCCTAAGGAGAAGTGGTTTAAATATAATCCTCCCACTAAAGTAAAAGTAGTTGCACCTGTTACAGTTGAAGAAAAGATTATCACTTATAATGATCCTATTGCTCCTACTACTTATGTTGAGAAACCACCTTTCCCTATTAGGATAAAGGATCATGCTAAAGCTTCAACTATGGTTCGTAAGAGTAATACTAGAACATATACACCTCCTGAGCAAATTAAAGTTGAACCTAGTATTGCTATGGTTAAAGATCTCTTGGCCGATAATATTGATGGGCATGTTATTTATTTCTGTGATGAAGCTGCTAATATTGCTAGACCCGATGCTAAGATACATCAACCTGTTGTAGGCATGCCTGTTATTTCTATTAAAATAGGAGATCATTGTTATCATGGCTTATGTGATATAGGTGCTAGTGCTAGTGCAATACCTCATTCCTTATATAAAGAAATTATGCATGACAATGCACCTGCTGAGATAGAAGATATTGATGTTACAATTAAGCTTGCCAATAGAGATACTATTTCACCAACTAGGATTGCTAGAGATGTTGAAGTCTTGTGTGGGAAAGTTAAATATCCTGCTGATTTTTTTGTTCTTGGTTCCCCACAAGATAGTTTTGCTCCCATCATATTTGGTAGACCCTTCTTGAATACTGTTAATGCTAAGATTGATTGTGAAAAGGATGTTGTTACAATTGGCTTGGGGTATATGAAACATGAGTTTAATTTTGCTAAATTCTGTAGACAACCCCATGATAAAGAATTGCCTAGTAAGGATGAAATTATTGGTCTTGCTTCTATAGCCATGCCTCCTACTGATCCGTTAGAACAATATTTGCTAGACCATGAAAATGATATGTTTATGAATGAAAGAAGGGAAATAGATGAAGTATTCTTTAAACAGGGCTATTTTGAAACACAACTTACCTGTTGAAATCCTAGTGGACCCCCCTCCACCCAAGGGTGATCCCGTGTTTGAGCTTAAACAATTACCTGATACTCTTAAATATGCTTATCTTGATGAAAAGAAGATATATCTTGTTATTATTTAGTGTTAACCTTTCAGAGCAGGAAGAGGAAAGATTATTGAAAACTCTGAAGAAGCACCGTGCTGCCATTGGATATACTCTGGATGATCTTAAGGGCATTAGTCCCACTCTATGCCAACACAAAATAAAATTGGAAGAAGATGCCGAACCAGTTAGACCAACGACGCTTAAATCCTAAGATGAAAGAAGTGGTAAGAAAGGAGATACTAAAGCTTCTTGAGGCAGGTATAATTTATCCCGTTGCTGATAGTCAGTGGGTAAGTCCTGTCCATTGTGTCCCTAAGAAGGGAGGTATTACTGTAGTCCCTAATGATAGATATGATTTGATCCCACAAAGAACGATTACAGTGTTGGAAATATGCCCTAGAGGCAATAATAAATTGATTATTATTATATTTCCTTGTTCATGATAATCATTTATTATCCATGCTATAATTGTATTGATAGGAAACTCAGATACATGTGTGGATACATAGACAACACCATGTCCCTAGTAAGCCTCTAGTTGACTAGCTCGTTGATCAATAGATGGTTACGGTTTCCTAAACATGGACATTGGATGTCATTGATAACGGGATCACATCATTAGAAGAATGATGTGATGGACAAGACCCAATCCTAAGCCTAGCACAAAGATCGTAGTTCGTATGCTAAAGCTTTTCTAATGTCAAGTATCTTTTCCTTAGACCATGAGATTGTGCAACTCCCGGATACCATAGGAATGCTTTGGGTGTACCAAACGTCACAACGTAACTGGGTGGCTATAAAGGTGCATTACAGGTATCTCCGAAAGTGTCTGTTGGGTTGGCACGAATCAAGACTGGGATTTGTCACTCCGTGTAAGCGGAGAGGTATCTCTGGGCCCACTCGGTAGGACATCATCATAATGTGCACAATGTGATCAAGGAGTTGATCACGGGATGATGTGTTACGGAACGAGTAAAAGAGACTTGCCGGTAACGAGATTGAACAAGGTATCGGGATACCGACGATCGAATCTCGGGCAAGTATCGTACCGATAGACAAAGGGAATTGTATACGGGATTGATTAAGTCCTTGACATCATGGTTCATCCGATGAGATCATCGTGGAACATGTGGGAGCCAACATGGGTATCCAGATCCCGCTGTTGGTGATTGACCGGAGAACGTCTCGGTCATGTCTGCATGTCTCCCGAACCCGTAGGGTCTACACACTTAAGGTTCGATGACGCTAGGGTTATAAAGGAAGTTTGTATGTGGTTACCGAATGTTGTTCGGAGTCCCGGATGAGATCCCGAACGTGAAGAGGAGTTCCGGAATGGTCCGGAGGTAAATATTTATATATAGGAAGTCCTATTTCGGCCATCGGGACAAGTTTCGGGGTCATCGGTATTGTACCGGGACCACCGGAAGGGTCCCGGGGGTCCACCGGGTGGGGCCACCTATCCCGGAGGGTCCCTTGGGCTGAAGTGGGAAGGGATCCAGCCCAAAGTGTGCCGGGGCGCCACTTCCCTCATGGCCCATGCGCCTAGGGTGAAGGGGGAACCCTAAGGAAGAGTCCTAGGAGGGGAAGGCACCTCCTAGGTGCCTTGGGGGGAGGGAATCCTCCCTTGGCCGCCGCCCCTTTCCCATCTAGGGCTGCCGCACCCCCTAGGGTGGGAACCCTAGAGGGGGCGCACCCTCCTCCCTCTTCCCTATATATAGTGAGGTCTGGGGCTGCACATAACACGTGATTCGATCTCTGCCTATTGGTGCAGCCCTCCCTCTCTTTCTCCTCATATCTCGCAGTGCTTGGCGAAGCCCTGCAGTATTGCCACGCTCCTCCATCACCACCACGTCGTTGTGTTGCTGCTGGATGGAGTCTTCCTCAACCTCTCCCTCTCTCCTTGCTGGATCAAGGCGTGGGGGACGTCACCGGGCTGTACGTGTGTTGAACGCGGAGGTGCCGTCCGTTCGGCACTTGGTCCTCGGTGATCTGAATCACGACGAGTATGAATCCATCAACCCCATTCTCTTGAACGCTTCCGCTTAGCGATCTACAAGGGTATGTAGATGCACTCTCCTTCCCCTCGTTGCTGGTCTCTCCATAGATAGATCTTGGTGACACGTAGGAAAATTTTGAATTTCTGCTACGTTCCCCAACAGTGGCATCATGAGCTAGGTCTATTGCGTAGATTCTATGCACGAGTAGAACACAAAGTAGTTGTGGGCGTTGATTTTGTTCAATATGCTTACCGTTACTAGTCCAATCTTGATTCGGCGGTATCGTGGGATGAAGCGGCCCGGACCGACCTTACACGTACTCTTACGTGAGACAGGTTCCACCGACTGACATGCACTATTTGCATGAGGTGGCTAGCGGGTGCCAGTCTCTCCCACTTTAGTCGGATCAGATTCGATGAACAGGGTCCTTATGAAGGGTAAATAGCAATTGGCATATCACGTTGTGGTTTTGCGTAGGTAAGAAACATTCTTGCTAGAAACCCATAGCAGCCACGTAAAACATGCAAACAACAATTAGAGGACGTCTAACTTGTTTTTGCAGGGTATGCTATGTGATGTGATATGGCCAAAAGGATGTGATGAATGATATATGTGATGTATGAGATTGATCATGTTCTTGTAATAGGAATCGCGACTTGCATGTCGATGACGTGACAAGATGATCATGGAGCCCCAAGATGGAGATCAATGGAGCTATATGATATTGGCCATATCATGTCACTACTATATAATTGCATGTGATGTTTATTATGTTTATGCATCTTGTTTACTTAGAACGACGGTAGTAAATAAGATGATCCCTTACAACAATTTCAAGAAGTGTTCACCCCTAATTGTGCACTGTTGCTACAGTTCGTCGTTTCGAAGCACCACGTGATGATCGGGTGTGATAGATCCTTACGTTCACATACAACGGGTGTAAGACAGATTTACACATGCAATACACTTAGGGTTAACTTGACGAGCCTAGCATGTACAGACATGGCCTCGGAACACGGAGACTGAAAGGTCGAGCATGAGTTGTATAGTAGATACGATCAACATGAAGATGTTCACCGATGATGACTAGTCCGTCTCACGTGATGATCGGACACGGCCTAGTTGACTCGGATCATGTAATCACTTAGATGACCAGAGGGATGTCTATCTGAGTGGGAGTTCATAAGATGAACTTAATTATCCTGAACATAGTCAAAAGTTCTTTGCAAATTATGTCGTAAGCTCGCGCTTTAGTTCCACTGTTTAGATATGTTCCTAGAGAAAATATAGTTGAAAGTCGATAGTAGCGATTATGCGATCAGTAGAAAGCTTATGTCCTTAATACACCGCTCAGTGTGCTGAACCCCAAACGTCGTTTGTGGATGTTGCGAACATCGGACATACACGTTTTGATAACTACGTGATAGTTCAGTTAAACAGTTTAGAGTTGAGGCACCAAAGACGTTTTCAAAACGTAGCGGAACATATGAGATGTTTCGAGGGCTGAAATTGGGATTTCAGGCTCGTGCCCACGTCAAGAGGTATGAGACCTCCGACGATTTTCTTAGCCTACAAACTAAGGGAGAAAAGCTCAATCGTTGAGCTTGTGCTCAGATTGTCTGAGTGCAACAATCACTTGAATCGAGCGGGAGTTGATCTTCCAGATGAGATAGTGATGTTTCTCCGAAGTCATTACCACCAAGCTGCTAGAGCTTCGTGATGAACTATAATATATCAAGGACATATATGATGATCCTTGAGATATTCGCGATGTTTGACTCCACGAAAGTAGAAATCAAGAAGGAGCATCAATTGTTGATGGTTGGTGAAACCACTAGTTTCAAGAAGGGCAAGGGAACAAAGGGATACTTCATGAAACGGCAATTCAGTTGCTGCTCTAGTGAAGAAACCCAAGGTTGAACCCAAACCCGAGACTAAGTGCTTCTGTAATAAAGGGAACAGCCACTGGAGCAGAATTACCCTAGATACTTGGTAGATGAGAAGGCTGGCAAGGTCGATAGAAGTATATTGGATATACATTGTGTTGATGTGTACTTTACTAGTACTCCTAGTAGCACCAGGGTATTAGATACCGGTTCGGTTGCTAAAGTGTTAGTAACTCGAAATAAAAGCTACGGAATAAACGGAGACTAGCTAAAGGTGAGCTGACGATATGTGTTGGAAATGTTTCCAATGTTGATATGATCAAGCATCGCACGCTCCCTCTACCATCGAGATTGGTGTTAAAACCTGAATAATTGTTATTTGGTGTTTGCGTTGAGCATAGACATGATTGGATTATGACTATCGCAATACGGTTATTCATTTAAAGAGAATAATGGTTACTCTATTTATTTGAATAATACCTTCAATGGTCTTGCACCTAAAATGAATGGTTCATTGAAATCTTGATCGTAGTGATACACATGTTCATGCCAAAAGATAGTAATGATAGTACCACCTACTTGTGGCACTGCCACGTAAGTCATATCGGTATAAAATGCATGAAGAAGCTCCATGTTGATGGATCTTTGGACTCACTCATTTTTGAAAAGTTTGAGACATGCAAACCATGTCCATTGGTGCATACGCATGAAGAAACTCCATATAGATGGATCGTTTGGACTCACTTGATTTTGAATCACTTGAGATATGCAAATCATACCACATGGGCAAGATGACTGAAAAGCCTCGTTTTCAGTAAGATGGAACAAGATAGCAACTTGTTGGAAGTAGCACATTTTGATGTGTCCAGTCCAATGAGTGCTGAGGTATGCAGTGAATATCGTTATGTTCTTACTTCACAGATGATTCGAGTAGATGTTGAGAATATTTACTTGATGAAACACAAGTCTGAATTATTGAATGGTTCAAGTAATTTCAGAGTGAAGTAGAAGATCATTGTGACAAGAGGATAAAATGTCTATGATATGATCATAGAGATGAATATCTGAGTTACGAGTTTTGGCACACAATTAAGACATTGTGGAAATTGTTTCGCAATTAATACCGCCTGGAACACCATAGTGTGATGGTGTGTCTGAACATCATAGTTGCACCCTATTGGGTATGGTGCGTACCATGATGTCTCTTATCAAATTACCACTATTGTTCATGGGTTAGGCATTAGAGACAACCACATTCACTTTAAATAGGGCACCACGTAATTCCGTTGAGACGACACCGTTTTGAGAAACCTAAGTTGTCGTTTCTTAAAGATTTAGGGCTGTGACGCTTATGTGAAAAAGTTTCAGGTTGATAAGCTCAAACCCAAAGCGGATAAATGCATCTTCATAGGACACCCAAAACAGTTGGGTATACCTCATATCTCAGATCCAAAAGCAATAAGGGATTGTTTCTAGAATCGGGTCCTTTCTCGAGGAAAAGTTTCTCTCGAAAGAATTGAGTGGGAGGATGGTGGAGACTTGATAAGGTTATTGAACCGTCACTTCAACTAGTGTATAGCAGGGCACAAAGAGTTGTTCCTGTGGCACCTACACCAATTGAAGTGGAAGCTTATGATAGTGATCATGAAACTTCAGATCAAGTCACTCCCAAACCTCGTGGGATGACAAGGATGTGTACTACTTCAGAGTGGTACGTAATCCTGTCTTGGAAGTCATGTTGCTAGACAACAATGAACCTACGAGCTATGGAGAAGCGATGGTGGGCCCGGATTCCGATGAATGGCTCAAGGCCATAAAATCCGAGAGAGGATCCATGTATGAAAACAAAGTGTAGACTTTGGAAGAACTACTTGATGGTCATAAGGCTATTAGGTACATATGGATTTTAAAAGGAAGACGGACAATGATGGTAAGTATCACCATTAAGAAAGCTCGACTTGTCGTTAAGATGTTTTCCGACAAGTTCAAGGAGTTGACTATGATGAGACTTTCTCACTCGTAGCGATGCTAAGAGTCTGTTGGAATTATATTAGCGATTACTGCATTATTTATGAAATCTTGCAGATAGGATGTCAAAACATTGTTTGCTCGATGATTTTCTTGAGGAAAGGTTGTATGTGATACAACCGGAAGGTCTTGTCAATCCTGAAATATGCTAATAAGTATGCAAAGCTCCAGTAATCCTTCCAAGGACTGGAATAAGCATCTCGGAGTTGGAATGTACGCTTTGATGATCAAAGATTTTGGGTGTATACAAAGTTTATGAGAAACTTGTATTTCCAAAGAAGTGAGTGGGAGCACTATAGAATTTCTGATGAGTATATGTTGTTGACATATTGATGATCAGAAATGATGTAGAATTTCTAGAAAGCATATAGGGTTATTTGAAAGGTGTTTTTCAATAGAAAACCTGGAATAAACTACTTGAACATTGAGCATCAAGATCTATGAGGATGGATCAAAACGCTTAATGGTACTTTCAAATGAGCACATACCTTGACATGATCTTGAAGGTGTTCAAGATGGATCAGTCAAAGAAGGAGTTCTTGCCTGAGTTGTAAGGTATGAAGTTAAGACTTAAAGCTCGACCACGGCAGAATAGAGAGAAAGGACGAAGGTCGTCCCCTATGCTTAAGACGTAGGCTCTACAGTATGCTATGCTGTGTACCGCACCTGAAATGTGCCTTACCATGAGTCAGTTAAGGGGTACAAGAGTGATCTAAGAATGGATCACAGGACAGCGGTCAAAGTTATCCTTAGTAACTAGTGGACTAAGGAATTTTCTCGGTTATGGAGGTGATAAAGAGTTCGACGTAAAGAGTTACGATGATGCAAGCATAACACCTATCCGGATAGCTCTGAGTAGAGATACCGGGTACGTATAATGGAGCAACAATTTAGAATAGCTCCAAGTAGAACATTTATTTGGAGTAGCTCCAAATAGAATGTGGTAGCTACATCTAGGAGATGACATAGAGATTTGTAAAGCACACACGGATCTGAAAGGTTCAGACCCGTTGACTAAAACCTCTCTCACAAGCAACATGATCAAACCTAGAACTCATTGAGTGTTAATCACATAGTGATGTGAACTAGACTACTGACTCTAGTAAACTCTTGGGTGTTAGCCACATGGCGATGTGACCTGAGAATGTTAATCACATGGCGATGTGAACTAGATTATTGACTCTAGTGCAAGTGGGAGACTGTTGGAAATATGCCCTAGAGGCAATAATAAATTGATTATTATTATATTTCCTTTTTCATGATAATCGTTTATTATCCATGCTATAATTGTATTGATAGGAAACTCAGATACATGTGTGGATACATAGACAACACCATGTCCCTAGTAAGCCTCTAGTTGACTAGCTCGTTGATCAATAGATGGTTACGGTTTCCTAACCATGGACATTGGATGTCATTGATAACGGGATCACATCATTAGAAGAATGATGTGATGGACAAGACCCAATCCTAAGCCTAGCACAAAGATCGTAGTTCGTATGCTAAAGCTTTTCTAATGTCAAGTATCTTTTCCTTAGACCATGAGATTGTGCAACTCCCGGATACCGTAGGAATGCTTTGGGTGTACCAAACATCACAACGTAACTGGGTGGCTATAAAGGTGCATTACAGGTATCTCCGAAAGTGTCTGTTGGGTTGGCACGAATCAAGACTGGGATTTGTCACTCCGTGTAAGCGGAGAGGTATCTCTGGGCCCACTCGGTAGGACATCATCATAATGTGCACAATGTGATCAAGGAGTTGATCACGGGATGATGTGTTACGGAACGAGTAAAAGAGACTTGCCGGTAACGAAATTGAACAAGGTATCGGGATACCGACGATCGAATCTCGGGCAAGTATCGTACCGATAGACAAAGGGAATTGTATACGGGATTGATTAAGTCCTTGACATCGTGGTTCATCCGATGAGATCATCGTGGAACATGTGGGAGCCAACATGGGTATCCAGATCCCGCTGTTGGTTATTGACCGGAGAACGTCTCGGTCATGTCTGCATGTCTCCCGAACCCGTAGGGTCTACACACTTAAGGTTCGATGACGCTAGGGTTATAAAGGAAGTTTGTATGTGGTTACCTAATGTTGTTCGGAGTCCCGGATGAGATCCCGGACATCACGAGGAGTTCCAGAATGGTTCGGAGGTAAAGATTTATATTTAGGAAGTCCTATTTCGGCAATCGGGACAAGTTTCGGGGTCATCGGTATTGTACCGGGACCACCGGAAGGGTCCCGGGGGTCCACCGGGTGGGGCCACCTATCCCGGAGGGTCCCATGGGCTGAAGTGGGAAGGGATCCAGCCCAAAGTGTGCTGGGGCGCCACTTCCCTCATGGCCCATGCGCCTAGGGTGAAGGGGGAACCCTAAGGAAGAGTCCTAGGAGGGGAAGGCACCTCCTAGGTGCCTTGGGGGGGAGGGAATCCTCCCTTGGCCGCCGCCCCTTTCCCATCTAGGGCTGCCGCACCCCCTAGGGTGGGAACCCTAGAGGGGGCGCACCCTCCTCCCTCTTCCCTATATATAGTGAGGTCTGGGGCTGCACATAACACGTGATTCGATCTCTGCCTGTTGGTGCAGCCCTCCCTCTCTTTCTCCTCATATCTCGCGGTGCTTGGCGAAGCCCTGCAGTATTGCCACGCTCCTCCATCACCACCACGCCGTTGTATTGCTGCTGGATGGAGTCTTCCTCAACCTCTCCCTCTCTCCTTGCTGGATCAAGGCGTGGGAGACGTCACCGGGCTGTACGTGTGTTGAACGCGGAGGTGCCGTCCGTTCGGCACTTGGTCATCGGTGATCTGAGTCACGACGAGTACGACTCCATCAACCCCGTTCTCTTGAACGCTTCCGCTTAGCGATCTACAAGGGTATGTAGATGCACTCTCCTTCCCCTCGTTGCTGGTCTCTCCATAGATAGATCTTGGTGACACGTAGGAAAATTTTGAATTTCTGCTACGTTCCCCAACATACAGGTTATAGGATGGTAATTGATTTTCTTAAATAAAACAAAGCTATTAAGAAAGACCATTACCCTTTACCTTTGATTGATCAAATGCTAGAAAGACTATCCAAACATACACATTTCTGCTTTCTAGATGGTTATTCTGGTTTCTCTCAAATACCTGTGTCAGTGGACGATCAAGCAAAGACTACTTTTACTTGCCCTTTTGGTACTTTTGCTTATAGACATATGCCTTTTGGTTTATGTAATGCACCTGCTACCTTTCAAAGATGCATGATGGCTATATTCTCTGACTTTTGTGAAAAGATTTGTGAGGTATTCATGGATGATTTCTTAGTTTATGGATCCTCCTTTGATGACTGCTTGAGCAACCTTGAGCAAGCAGAGATGCGAAGATACTAGTCTTGTTTTGAATTGGGAGAAGTTCCACTTTATGGTTAATGAAGGCATTGTCTTGGGGCATAAAATTTCTGAAAGAGGTATTGAAGTTGATAAAGCTAAAGTTGATGCTAATGAAAAGATGATGTGTCCCAAGGATATTAAAGGTATAAGAAGTTCCCTTAGTCATGCCAGTTTTAAATAGGAGGTTCATTAAGGACTTTTCTAAAATCTCTAGGCCTCTGACTAATTTATTACAAAAAGATATTCCTTTTGTCTTCAATGATGATTGTGTAGAAGCATTTGAAATACTTAAGAAAGCTTTGATTTCTGCACCTATTGTTCAGCCACCTGATTCGAATTTACCCTTTGAAATTATGTGTGATGCTAGAGATTATGCTATAGGTGTTGTTCTAGGGCAAAGAGTCGATAAGAAATTAAATGTTATTCAATATGCGAGTAAAACTCTAGACACTGCTCAGAGAAATTATGCTACTACTGAAAAAGAATTCTTAGCAGTTGTATTTGCTTTTGATAAGTTCAGACCTTATATTGTTGATTCTAAAGTAACTATTCACACTGATCATACTGCTATTAAATATCTTATGGAAAAGAAAGATGCTAAACCTAGACTTATTAGATGGGTTCTCTTGCTACAAGAATTTGATTTGCATATTATTGATAGAAAGGGAGCTGAGAACCCCGTTGCAGACAACTTGTCAAGGTTAGAGAATGTTCTTGATGACCCACTACCTATTGATGATAGCTTTCCTGATGAACAATTAGCTGTCATAAATGCTTCTCATACTGCTCCATGGTATACTGATTATGCCAATTACATTGTTGCTAAATTTATACCACCTAGTTTCACATACCAACAAAAGAAAAAGTTCTTTTATGATTTAAGACATTACTTCTGGGATGACCCACACCTTTATAAAGAAGGAGTGGATGGTGTTATTAGACGTTGTGTACCTGAGCATGAACAGGAACATATCCTATGCAAGTGTCACTCCGAAGCATATGGAGGACACCACGCTGGAGATAGAACTACACATAAGGAATTCAATTAGGTTTTTATTGGCCTACTCTCTTCAAAGATGTCCGTGAGTTTGTCTTGTCTTGTGATGAATGTCAAAGAATTGGTAATATTAGTAGACGTCAAGAAATGCCTATGAATTATTCTCTTGTTATTGAACCATTTGATGTTTGGGGCTTTGATTATATGGGACCGTTTCCTGCCTCTAATGGGTATACACATATTTTAGTTGCTGTTGATTATGTTACTAAGTGGGTAGAAGCTATTCCAACTAGTAGTGTTGATCATAACACCTCTATTAAGATGCTTAAAGAAGTTATTTTTCCGAGGTTTGGAGTCCCTAGATATCTCATGACTGATGATGGTTCACATTTTATTCATGGTGCTTTTCGTAAAATGCTTGCTAAGTATGATGTTAATCATAGAATTGCATCTCCTTATCACCCATAGTCTAGTGGTCAAATAGAGTTGAGTAATAGAGAGCTCAAATTAATTTTGCAAAAGATTGTTAATAGATCCAGAAAGAATTGGTCCAAGAAACTTGATGATGCATTATGGGCTGATAGAACTGCGTATAAGAATCCTATGGGTATGTCTCCATATAAAATGGTTTATGGAAAAGCATGTCACTTACCTCTCGAACTTGAACATAAGGCATATTGGGCTATTAAAGAGCTCAATTATGATTTCAAACTTGCCGGTGAGAAGAGGTTATTCGATATTAGCTCACTTGATGAATGGAGAACCCAAGCTTATGAGAATGCCAAACTTTTTAAAGAAAAAGTTAAAAGATGGCATGACAAAAGGATACAAAAGCGTGAGTTTAACGTAGGTGATTATGTTTTGCTATTCAACTCTTGTTTGAGATTTTTTGTAGGAAAACTTCTCTCTAAATGGGAAGGCCCTTACGTTATCGAGGAGGTCTATCGTTCCGGTGCCATAAAAATCAACAACTTCGAAGGAACAAATCCAAAGGTGGTGAACGGTCAAAGAATCAAACATTATATCTCAGGTAATCCAATAAATGTTGAAACTAATATTATTGAAACCGTAACCCCGAAAGAATACATAAGAGACACTTTCCAGAACATTTCAGACTTTGAAAAGGAATAGGTATGTGGTACGGTAAGTAAACCGACTCCAAAACAGTTCTAATAGCAATTTTTCTCCGTTTTGGAATATTTAAGAAAATAAGAAAATAAGAAGTAGTCCGGGAAGGACATGAGGCGTCCACGAGGGTGGAGGGCGCGCCCTACCCTACTGGGCGCGCCCCCCTGCCTCGTGGGCACCTCGTGTGCTCTCCGGACTCTGTTTTCTTGCACGATACTTCTTTTGGTCGGTAAAAAATCATTATATAATCTCCCGAAGGTTTTTACCACCGTATCACGCAAAAATCTTCTGTCTTTGTTTCGAGCTGTTTTTCTGACAGATCTAGAGCACCATGACATCTTCAAGCGCTCCCAAGGACAATTTTTTCGAGAGGGTCATCAAGCCCTATCTTGCGGAGGTGCTGCATCACCCTCAAACCACTGAGATGCGTGAGGGGGTGCTGCACATCCGCAATATGGAGGGACCAAGGAGTACTAGAAGCGTGGAGACAAAGCTCGAAGCGATGGAACAACAAGTTTTCAAGTGCAAAGGGATGGTGGAGCGTGGACTTAACGCCAACCAGATGATGATTGCGGAGTTCACCAACAACCACAAGCTAGACGCCAAGAACATTGAGGAGACCATCTTCAAGCTTCATGAGAAAATCGAGCACCTCCAAGCCCAGATCTATGACCTGCAAAACCAAAACTGTGAGTGTGAATATAGATTCAAGAGGATGAGTTTGGCTGCAGATTTGAGGATCCCAGAGACTCGATCATCCTTCTATAATGGTGAGCCTATGCCTTGGAAGACGGATGACAAGCCTACATCATCAACAACTCCTTCACCATCTCTGAGGACATAATCACATGGGTATGGGCACTCCCCTTGGCAACTGCCAAGCTTGGGGGAGTTGCCCCGGTATCGTATCACCATCACACCCCTATCTTTACCATTTCACTTAGTTCGATCCTTTTGGTAATATCTTGATCTAGTAGAATAGAGTTTTGGTATGAATTAGTTTTGAGTTTTGCTTTGTGATCCCTCTATGTAATCGAGTCCGTGAGCTATCTATAATAAAGATTAGTGTTGAGTCAAGGGCTTTGCTATCTTGCTGTGATCTTAAAGTGCATAAAAGAGTAAAAAGAAATAAAAAGAGATCATATTGATCTTATGGATAGTAATGACTTCACATATAGAGAGTTTGAGGCATAAAAGTTGTTAAGAGTTTTGGTCATCGTTGCAATTAATAGGAAGTAATAAAGAAAGAGAGGTTCTCACATATAAATATACTATCTTGGACGTCTTTTATGATTGTGAGAACTCATTAAAGTATGACATGCTAAAGAGTTGATATTGGACAAGGAAGACAACGTAATGGTTTATGTTTTCTCACATCTCAGTTAAAGTATATTTTCATGGATCGTCCAACATGTTCAGCTTGCCTTTCCCCCTCATGCTAGCCAAATTCCTTGCACCAAGTAGAGATACTACTTGTGCTTCCAAATACCCTTAAACCCAGTTTTGCCATGAGAGTCCACCATATCTACCTATGGATTGAGTAAGATCCTTCAAGTAAGTTGTCATGTTGCATGCAATAAAAATTGCTCTCTAAATATGTATGACTTATTAGTGCGGAGAAAATAAGCTTTATACGATCGTGTGACATGGAAGTAATAAAAGCGACGGACTGCATAATAAAGGTTCATATCACAAGTGGCAATATAAAGTGACGTTCTTTTGCATTAAGATTTTGTGCATCCAACCAAAAAGCACATGACAACCTCTGCTTCCCTCTGTGAAGGGCCTATTGCTACGTCTTGAGCGTGTTGGTTTTCCTTGAAGAGGAAAGGGTGATGTAGCAATAGTAGCGTAAGTATTTCCCTCGGTTTTTGAGAACCAAGGTATCAATCCAGTAGGAGGCTTCTCAAAAGTCTCACGCACCTACACAAACAAACAAGAACTCTCAACCAACGTAATAAAGGGGTTGTCAATCCCTTCAAGGCCACTTGCGAAAGTGAGATCTGATAGAGATAATAAGATAAGATAAATATATTTTTCGTATTTTATGATATAGATTGGAAAAGTAAAGATGCAAATAAAAGTAGATTGAAAGCTTATAAGATAAGAGATAGACCCGGGGGCCATAGGTTTCACTAGTGGCTTCTCTCAAGATAGCATAAGTATTACGGTGGGTGAACAAATTACTGTCGAGCAATTGATAGAAAAGCGAATAATTATGAGATTATCTAGGCATGATCATGTATATAGGTATCATGTCTGTGACAAGTAGACTGATTCCTGCCTGCATCTACTACTATTACTCCACACATCGCCCGCTATATATCCAGCATGCATCTAGAGTATTAAGTTCATAAAGAATAGAGTAACGCATTAAGAAAGATGACATGATGTAGAGGAATAAAATCATGCAATATGATATAAACCCCATCCTTTTATCCTCGATGGCAACAATACAATACGTGCCTTGCTGCCCCTGCTGTCACTGGGAAAGGACACCGCAAGATTGTACCCAAAGCTAAGCACTTCTCCCATTGCAAGAAAGATCAATCTAGTAGGCCAAACCAAACTGATAATTCAAAGAGACTTGCAAAGATAACTTAATCACACATAAAAGAATTCAGAGGAGATTCAAATATTTCTCATAGATAAACTTGATCATAAACCCACAATTCATCGGATCTCGACAAACACACCACAAAAAGAGTTACATCGAATAGATCTCCAAGAAGATCAAGGAGAACATTGTATTGAGATTCAAAGAGAGAGAAGAAGCCATCTAGCTAATAACTATGGACCCAAAGGTCTGTGGTAAACTACTCACAACTCATCGGAGAGGCTATGGTGTTGATGTAGAAGCCCTCCATGATCTATTCCCCCTCCAGCGAAGCGCCGACGAAGGCTCCAAGATGGGATCTCGCGGATACAGAAGGTTACGGCGGTGGAAATAGTTTTTCGTGGTCGCTTTTGATGTATTCGGGATACATGGGCATATATAGGAGGAAGAAGTAGGTCGGTGGACACCCGAGGGGCCCACGAGGGTGGGGGCGCCCAGTCCTAGGGGGCACGCCGGGCACCCTCGTGGATGCCTCGGTTGTTTCTTGACTTCCACTCCAAGTCCTCTGGATCATGTTTGTTCCAAAAATATTGCTCCCGAAGGTTTCATTCCGTTTGGACTCCGTTTGATATTCGTTTTCTTTGAAACACTGAAATAAGCAAAAAAAAACAGCAATTCGGGTTGGGCCTCCGGTTAGTAGGTTAGTCCCAAAAATGATATAAATGTATAAAGTAAAGCCCATAAACATCCAAAACGGGTAATATAATAGCATGGAACAGTAAAAAATTATAGATACGTTGGAGACGTATCAAGCATCCCCAAGCTTAATTCCTACTCGTCGTCTAGTAGGTAAATGATAAATACATAATTTTTGATGTCGAATGCTACCTAGCATAATTTTCAGCGTAATTCTCTTTATTGTTGTATGAATGTTCAGATCCAAATAATTCAAAATAAAAGTTCATATTGAAACAAGAAATAGTAATACTTCAGGCATACTAATCAAAGCAATCATGTCTTCTCAAAATAACATGGCTAAAGAAATTTCATCCCTACAAAATCATATAGTTAGGCTACGCTTCATTTTCGTCACACAAAAATGCTCCCATCTTGCACACCCCCTATGACAAGCCAAGCAATTGTTTCGTACTTAAATAAGCTCAAACTTTTTCAACTTTCACGCAATACATGAGCGTGAGGCATGGATATAACACTATGGGTGGAATAGAATATGATGATGGGGGTTGTGTGGAGAAGACAAAAAAGGAGAAAGTCTCACATTGATGAGGATAATCAACGGGATATGGAGATGCTCATCAATTGATGTCAACATGAGGAGTAGGGATTGCCATGCAACGGATGCACTAGAGCTATAAATGTATGAAAGCTCAACAAAAGAAACTAGTGGGTGTGCATCCAACTTGCTTGCTCATGAAGACCTAGGGCATTTTGAGGAAGCCCATCGTAGGAATATACAATTCAAGTTCTATAATGAAAAAAAATCCCACTAGTATATGAAAGTGACAACATATGAGACTCTCTATATGAAGAACATGGTGCTACTTTGAAGCACAAGTGTGGAAAAAGATAGTAACATTGGCCCCTTTTTATTTTTATTTTCTTTTTTTTCTTTTTCTTTTTTCTTTTTTTCTTTTGGCCTTTCTTCTTTCTTTTTTTTCTTTTTGGCCTTTTTTTTTCTTTGCCCTTTTTTTTCTTTTTGGCCTTTCTTTTTTTAATTTGGGGACAATGCTCTAATAATGATGATCATCACACTTCTATTTATTTACAACTCATCAATTACAACCCAAAACTAGAACAAGATATGACTCTATATGAATGCCTCCGGTGGTGTACCGGGATGGGCAATGAATCAAGAGTGACATGTATGAAAAAATTATACATGGTGACTTTGCCACAAATACGATGTCAACTACATGATCATGCAAGGCAATATGACAATGATAATGTGTGTCATAAAAAACGGAATGGGACGGTGGAAAGTTGCATGGCAATATATCTCAGAATGGCTATGGAAATGCCATAATAGGTAGGTATGGTGGCTGTTTTGAGGAATATATAAGGAGTTTTATGTGTGATAGAGTGTATCGTATCACGGGGTTTGGATGCACCGGCGAAGTTTGCACCAACTCTCAAGCTGAGAAAGGGCAATGCACGGTACTGAAGAGGCTAGCAATGATGGAAGGTTGAGAGTGCGTACAATCCATGGACTCAACATTAGTCAAAAAAACTCATATACTTATTGCAAAAATCTACAAGTCATCAAAAACCAAGCACTATGCGCATGCTCCTAGGGGGATAGATTGGTAGGAAAAGACCATCGCTCGTCCCCGACCGCCACTCATAAGGATGCACAATCTAAGAACACCTCATGTTTCAAATTTGTTACACAACTTTTACCATACGTGCATGCTACAGGACTTGCTAACTTCAACACAGGCATTCTTTAAATTCATAATCACCCAACTAGCATGACTCTAATATCACTACCTCCATATCTCAAAACAATTATCAAGTATCAAATTGATCATAGCATCCAATTCACTTCCTATGATAGTTTTTATTATACCCAACTTGGATGCCATCATTCTAGGACCAATTTTATAACCATAGCAAATACCATTTTGTTCTAAGAGACTCTCAAAATGATATAAGTGAAGCATGAGAGATTAACAATTTCTACAAAATTAAGCCACCGCCGTGCTGTAAAAGATATAAGTGAAGCACTAGAGCAAAAACTATCTAGCTCAAAAGATATAAGTGAAGCACATAGAGTATTCTAATAAATTCCAATCATGTGGGTTTCTCCCAAAAGGTGTGTACAGCAAGTATGATTGTGGTAGACTAAAAAGCAAAGACTAATATCATACAAGACGCTCCAAGCAAAACACATATCATGTTGCGAATAAAAATATAGCACCAAGTAAAGTTATCGATAGACGAAGACGAAAGAGGGGATGCCTTCCCGGGGCATCCAAAAGCTTAGGCTTTTGGCTATTCTTGAATATCTTGGGGTGCCATGGGCATCCCCAAGCTTAGGCTCTTGCCACTCCTTATTCCATAATCCATCAAATATTTACCCAAAACTTGAAAACTTCACAACACAAAACTCAACAGGAAATCTCATAAGCTCTGATTAGTGCAAGAAAGAAAAACCACAACATAAGGTACTGTAATGAACTCATTCTTTATTTATATTGGTGTTAAACCTACTGTATTCCAAGTTCTATATGGTTCATACCCCTACATACTAGCCATAGATGCATCAAAATAAGCAAACAACACACGAAAAGCAGAATCTGTCAAAAACAGAACAGTCTGTAGCAATCTGTAACTCTCGAATACTTATGGAACTTTAAAAATCCTACCAAAATAGGAAGTCCTGGGAAATTTTTATATTGATCTACAGAAAAAAGAATAAAATCAAAAGCACGTTAATGTGAATTACCAAAATTATTTTCGTCCGTGCAAAGTTTTTGTTTTTCAGCAGAATCAAATTAACTATCACCGTAGGTTATCCTATAGGTTCTACTTGGCACAAACATTAATTAAAACATGAAAACACATTAAATAGAAGGTAGATTATAAATTTATTACTAAACAGAAGCAAAAACAAAAAACAAAGATAAAATTGGGTTGCCTCCCAACTAGCGCTATCGTTTAACGCCCCTAGCTAGGCATAAAAGCGAGGATAGATCTAAGTAGTGCCATCTTTGGCACTTAATTCATAAGTAGCTTGCATCATAGATTCATAAGGTAATTTGACTTCCTTTCTTGGAAAGTTCTCCATGTCTTTCCTTAATGGAAATTGGAATCTGATATTCCCTTCCTTCATATCAATAATCGCACCAATCGTTCTAAGGAAAGGTCTACCAAGAATAATAGGACATGAAAGATTGCAATCTATGTCAAGAACGATAAAATCCACGGGCAATCCTATTTGCAACAATGAGAACATCATTGATCCTTCCCATTGGTTTTTTAATGGTGGAATCCGCAAGGTGCAAATTTAAAGAGCAATCATCAAGATCATGGAAACCTAGAATATCACATAAAGTTTTCGGAATTGTGGAAACACTAGCACCCAAATCACACAAAGCATAGCACTCTTGATCTCTAATTTTAATCTTTATAGTAGGTTCCCACTCATCATTAAGTTTTCTAGGTATAAAAACTTCCAAATTAAGTTTTTCATCATAAGATTGCATCAAGGCATCAACAATATGTTTGGTAAAGGCTTTATTTTGACTATAAGCATGCGGAGAATTCAAAACAGATTGCAACAAGGAAATACAACCTTCTAAAGAACAATTATCATAATTAAATTCCTTCAAATCCAAGATAGTGGGTTCAATGCTATTTAGAGTCTTGACCTCTCCAATCCCACTTTTACCAAATTTAGCATCAAGATCTAAGAACTCCGAATCATTGGGATGCCTTTTAACTAAAGTTGACTCATCTCTAGTCCCATCATTATTAAGATTCATATTGCAAAACAAAGATCTAATAGGGGACACATCAATAACTTTAAGATCTTCATCATTATTTTCATGGAAACTAGAAGAACACGCCTTTACAAAGCAATCTTTCTTAGCACGCAATCTAGCGGTTCTTTCTTTGCACTCATCAATGGAAATTCTCATAGCTTTGAGAGACCCATTGATATCATGCTTAGGAGGAGTAGATCTAAGTTTCAAATAATCAACATCAAGCGAAAGTCTATCAACGTTCCTAGCCAAATCATCAACTTTAAGCAGTTTTTCTTCAAGCATGGCATTAAAATTCTTTTGAGAGATCATAAATTTTTTTCACACTATTCTCAAAATCAGAGTGCATCTTATTAAAATTACCATAAGAACTATTGTAGGAATTTCCATAATTATTAGAGGAATTACTAGGGAACGGTCTAGGATTAAAGTTTCCTCTATAAGCATTGTTACCAAAATTATTCCTACCAACAAAATTCACATCCATAGATTCATTATTATTCTCAATCAAAGTAGACAAAGGCATATCATTGGGATCAATAGAAGCACTCTTAGTAGCAAACAATTTCATAAGCTCATCCATCTTTCCACTCAAAACATTAATTTCTTCTATAGCATGCACTTTTTTACTAGTGGATCTTTCGGTATGCCATTGAGAATAATTAGCCATAATATTATCAAGGAGTTTAGTAGCTTCTCCTAAGGTGATTTCCATAAACGTGCCTCCCGCGGCCGAATCTAAAAGATTTCTTGAAGCAAAATTCAATCCGGCATAAAAATTTTGTATGATCATCCATAAATTCAAACCATGAGTAGGGCAATTGTGAATCATCAATTTCATTCTTTCCCAAGATTGGGCAACAAGCTCATGATCAAGTTGTTTAAAATTCATAATATCGTTCCTAAGAGAGATGATCTTAGCGGGAGGAAAATACTTAGAGATAAAAGCATCTTTGCACTTATTCTATGAATCAATAATATTCTTAGGCAAAGACGAAAACCAAACTTTAGCATGATCTCTAAGTGAAAATGGAAATAACTTCAGTTTAACAATATCATTATCCGTATCTTTCTTCTTTTGCATATCACACAAATCAACAAAGTTGTTTAGACGGGTAGCGGCATCTTCACTAGGAAGGCCGGAGAATTGATCTTTCATAACAAGATTCAGCAAAGCAGGATTGATTTCACAAGACTCAACATCATTAAGAGGAGCAATCAGAGTACTAAGGAAATCATTATTATTGGTATTTGAAAAGTCACACAATTTGGTATTATCTTGCGCCATCGCGACAAGCAATGCAACACACAAGCAACCAAAAAGGCAAGCGAAAGAGCGAGGAGATTGGGAAAGAAAGGGTGAATGAAACGGCAAAGGTGAAGTGGGGGAGAGGAAAATGAGAGGAAAATGGCAAATAATGTAAGTGTGAGGGAGATGAGTTTGTGATGGGTACTTGGTATGTCTTGACTTCAACGAAGACCTCCCCGGCAACGGCGCCAGAAATCCTTCTTGCTACGTCTTGAGCTTGCGTTGGTTTTCCTTGAAGAGGAAAGGGTGATGCAGCAATAGTAGCGTAAGTATTTCCCTCAGTTTTTGAGAACCAAGGTATCAATCTAGTAGGAGGCTCCTCAAAAGTCCCACGCACCTACACAAACAAACAAGAACTCGCAACCAATGCAATAAAGGGGTTGTCACACTACAAAAACGACACATCCGTGACATTTTGGGCCGAACGAAAAAAAATTCTGTCATACATATGACACTTCTATGACGATAACTGTGACAAAACCCGGTATCATCATAGATGTGGTGGGATCCTACTTCTATGACAAAAAATCATGACAGAAAATGGGCTTTTCGTCCTGGGCGGGCCGGAGACGCAGCTGCATGACATTCTTTGGGCCGTCCATGACGGAAAAAACCGTGCTAGAAGCGAGGGGGAGGAAAATTTCAGGGAGTTGCCGGTTACGGTGGGAAGTCGGGGGCGGAGCAATGCGCGTTTCTCTCATACGTACGCGCATGTGTGCAAGGCGTTGGCTCTAACTGAAGCCGAGTGAGGCGTTGGGCTCTAACTGAACCCGAGCGATTGCACTGCAGGCTACACGTTACTGAACCCGAGCGATCGATTGATGGTTGTTAACTGAACCCGATGGAGCGATTCCTTTGCTACTGCTGCTAATTGAAGTCGATCGATGCTGCCTCTGGGATGAACAGTGAGCGTTGCAGGGGGGTGGGGGTTTGGATGAACAGTGAGCGGTGGTGTTGCCTCTGGATGAATAGGAACTTGTGGTGTGGAGGGCTGGATGAACAGTAGACGGTGGAGGGGTGGCCGTGGAGGGGTGGTTGAACAGGACCCCGTGGTGTGGAGGGCTGGATGAACAGTAGACAGTGGAGGGGTGCCCGTGGAGGGGTGGTTGAACAGTAGCCGGTGGAGTAGCGAGCGGTGGAGGCTGGATGAACAGGAGCCCGTGGAGGCTGGAGGAGGTCGACGGTAGCCCGTGGAGGCTGGAGGAGGTCGACGGTGGAGATGAACAGTATCCCGTGGAGTCCCGTTTTGCGGTAC
>NC_041391.1:149193646-149194219 GCF_002162155.2 Triticum dicoccoides
TGCGGTACGCCACACCCCTCCCGATCAACAAGACCCCCGTTTCGACCGTAGTGCTCCAACACAAGTCCGTTTTGTCCGTTTTGCGGTACGCCACACCCCTCCCGATCAACAGGACCCCCGTTTCGACTGTAGGAGGTCCGTTTCGTCCGTTTTGCGGTATGCCATACCCCTCCCGATCAACAGGACCCCCATTTCGACCGTAGGAGGTCTGTTTCCTCCGTTTTGTGGTATACGCGACTAGGCGTTCGAGACCCCGCCCGTATGTACACATACGTGAACGTATTTTCTTTCTTCCACCCTGGCCGTTGTACGTACGTGTACATGCTACGTGCGCGCCTCTACTACGACACGTGCGCGCCTCTACATCGACCAGTATGTACGTACATGTTCGCGACCAGGATGACAACGCTACGTACGCTTCGACCAGGTGGGTCCCGACTGTCAGGCACTTCCTTGCCTGCGAAGATGTAGCTGGTGGGTCCTAGCAGTCAGGGGGGCGAATCGTTTTTTTTTTTGCCCGGACGCACTTCCATGCGTGTGAAGGTGTAGCTGCTGGGTCCCAGCAGTCAGGGG
>NC_041391.1:149194473-149205791 GCF_002162155.2 Triticum dicoccoides
CGTTTTTTTTTTGGACGCACTTCCTTGCGTGCGAAGATGTAGCTGGTGGGTCCCAGCAGTCAGGGGGCAAATCGTTTTTTTCGGATGCACTTCCTTGCGTGCGAAGATGTAGCTTGTGGGTCCCAGCAGTCAGGGGGCGAATCATTTTTTCGCGTAGCACGGTGGCCCGTCCAGTGGGTCCCCACTGTCAAGTGGAGGAATAATTATTTTGCGCGTAACAAGGAGGCACTTCCTTGTGGCTGTCGTGGACCCAGCTGTCAGCCTCTCCACGTACAGTCCACGTCCGATGGAAGTCGTTCCTTGACCATGTTGACCACGCCGCGCCGAGAGCACCACGGCGGTGGACGACGGTGAGGCCTAGGAAGGGGACGACATAGAGCCGGGGAAGACGTTGCAGTGGATGCACATGCGGAGAGGAGTACGAGGGTTCACTGGTTCGGCTGCGCTGCCGTCGCCGCAGAATAATAGGGGATGTGGTCAGTGGGTGAGTGGAGGGATGGCCTGGCCAGCGGTGGGAGCAGTAGGGGGCGGTGAGGCCTCCACGGCAGCACAGCTGGCCACGGGAGGCAGGAGCAGGCGGCACGACCGGCGCTGCTTTGGGCGGCTGGAGCAAGAAGACCAGATGTTGAAGAAGCACGACGGCCGTTGGATCGACATCGTACGGTCACTGCAGCTAGAATCATTTATATTGAATAAGTTGACAAAAAGCCCTTGGTACGTCAACTTAGTAGGCCCATAGTTCAGCTTCCGAAACGGTGCGCCCCAGATGTCAAGGGGATGAATCATTTTTTGGGCGGGTGAAGCTAGAATATCCGAGATTGAAGAAGAAGCACGGCATCCGTTGGATGGACATCCAACGGCCACTGCTGCTAGAACCGTGTGTTGACTATAAGTTGACAAAGCCTTGCATACCCGTCAACTCTGTTTTTTTAGGGGACGCGTCAACTTAGTAAGGCCAGAAGTGTGTGGCAGAGAACTTATAGCCCATTTGAGATTTGTAAGAATGTGTTGCCCATTTTTGAATGGAATTTACTACAGCCCATTTACAGTTTGTTAAAAGTACAGCCCATTTCAACCAACCGTTCAAAATAGAATTTAATAAAATTTCCCATATTTTGATGGGATCTGAATATTTTTATCCCGAAATTTTAGTCAGATTAAATACAATTTCAATATAAATTTATATTGCGTAAAAATCCAACGAAACATTCCACTCACAACAATTAATGAAATTAAAATTTTCAATATTCCAAAAATAATATTTTATAAAGTAATCATTGTTTGGTGCAATTTTTTTAGTTACTACCCAGTTTTTATAATTACATCCCATTTATTATTTCTTAAAGCCCATTTTCTTGTTAAGCCTAATGCATCCCTTCTAGGAAAGATTTGCAGCCCAGCAGGGCGGAGAATAACAACTTGACCTTGCCTGGGTATTCCTAAAAAAAAGTATAGTTGGGCTAGCCATTTTCAGCTTGAAAAAAATTAATATCTGGGCTGGATATATGGCCTGGGCTAGACGGGCCACAGCCCGCCCAGTTAATACCTGCAGCGATGTTTTCGTTGTTGTTCAGAGGAGAAAAATTAATATCTGGGGTAAACGTCGAAAAACTCTGCAGTGCTCACACCTCAAAAACACAAATACTGCTCAAGCTGCTTGGTCCCAGCTGTCGGCCGCTTCTTGTGCAATTCTCTCGTTTATTGACTACTCCCTCCTTTCCGGTTTATAATGCTCAATTCAAAAATCTCACCAATCAAGGTGGATGGCGAGTGGTGGAATACTTTTTCTAGTTTTGCAGAAGCACCTAATTAATGCTCTTGTTATCCTCAAAAAATTATGTTTATCAATGCATTAATTGCAATGCATGCATGCATAAAGTACATGCATTGGTCAATTTTCTCTTAATACTTGCATGCAATGATTTAATGCACCTTGGAATCTGAACATGTGATGGAAAACAACCAAATTGAGCCTTATAAAATGGAAAAACTAAAATTTTGAGATAAGCCCTATCTGTACTACTATATAGTGTACCAGTTTTGAGATGGATCCAGAGCATCAATCATAACCGTTGGTCTCCAAAATCCAAGGGCTAAGATCAGCCGGATTCGCCATGAACAGTAGACTGTTGTTGCCTCTGATGTGTTCTAGAATATTCACGTGGCCCTTCCAGGAAAAAAAGGCCCATATGTGATGCCTCATGGGCTATATTACTGCTTGAGCGCATGATGACTTGAGCCCAGATAAGAAGGTTTGGGAGGAGAATGGGAAGAAAAAATAATAGAGTAACATACAGTTTTTTAATGAACCTCCAGTATTTTAGATGTGAATGTATAGTTTTTTGTGTGAATATTAAAAACAATTGTGGGTGGAATTCCATTTATCAAAATCACTCCATTATACTTTTTTCGAGTCACACTCCAAAATCACTCCATTCTTTTAAGACGTGCATTGCACGTGCATACATACTAGTAAACCGGAAAGGAGGGAGTACATAGGTAGACAATGGTGTGGGACCGTGATGTCAGGAAACCAGGAGGAAGCAAAATAAATTATAGTTTTATATATATATATGATAAGGAGGCACTTGCGTACGTGAGGCTATGGACCTGGTGGGTCCCCATTGTCATCCTATCCAAGTAAAGTGATCTCCTCGCCCGCGCGCGCTTTCCGCCCGAAACAGTCAGCGCCGGCCGCCCCGCTTCCCGGTGCAGGCGATTGCTCCGCCTTCAAACAACACAAGTGCCGTCCGTTCGTCCATCTGCCGCACACATTAATAATACGCGGTTGCCGAGGTGGCTACTCCGGTGTCACACGTCCGTCCCTCCGCCCGCCCACCATTGCTATATAAACTGCTGCGCCGGCCATAGCCGCAGTCATCCGTATTCGTTGCCTTTCTCCTGTCCATGCCACTACTGCCCACCATGGCTTCCTCGTGCTCCAGCGCTCTTCGGGGCGGGCGGACGACGGACCACAAGGAGATAGCAGCCATTGCTGCCGATCGGCTGGCCGGCAGGCAGCCGGAGGATGACGACGTCCCAATGGAGAACATGGTAGTCGATGATCCGGCGCCAACCCCCTCCTCTGCGCCATCCTCGTCGGTGCATTGCACCATGACCATCGGCGAGGCCCATGCCCAATATATGGACAGGGTGAGGCAGATGCGTGAGGAGCAGTTACGGGAGGCGCAGGCCGACGCTGCCTACAACCACCATCTCCTCCAGGAGCACCTGCAGGCAGAGGAGCAGATCGCCGCGGAGCGGGCGGAGCAGGAGGCGCTGCTCGACTCGTACCGCTCCGCCCGCAAGGGCTGCCTCAAGCGCTGGTGGTACCGCATGCGGGTGGCGGAGACTACGGCCGCCTACAAAGAGGCTAGCAAAGAGGGCGATGAAGCGGGCTAGGCGCTATTTGGCGAGACCGAGGACGAGGCAGAGGACAATGCTGGCTCCGACGAGTCCCCGCTCTGCTGGCGTCGATGACGCCCTGCTCCGCCGATGCCCCACGGTGCCAAAAATGAGGCAGAGGACACCGTCGGCTCCGCCGAGGCCCCGCGGCGCCAACAACGTGGCAGAGGACACCGCCGGCTTCGTCGAGGCCCCGCCCCGCCAACAACGAGGCAGAGGACATCGCCGGCTCAGCCGAGGCCCCACCGTGCCGGCAACGTGGGGGAGGATTTCCACCGCTCCGCTGAGGCGCCGCCCGCCGGCAACGAGACAGAGGCATCGCCGGCTCCGCCGAGGCCCCGCCCCACTGCCAACGAAGCCGCGCCACACAGAAAACAAGGAAGAATAGAACACGGTAGGTTGCCGCCGCTCGGGTCCAAGTAAGGCCACCGCTGCTACCCTCCGGTTGAAACCAAGCTAGGCGGGTTGACCATTGACGGCTGGTTAGCTTCTTGGCGGCGACGTGGAGTCGGAGAGCTGCGCTGGAGAAGAACGCTGCTTCTACTTAACTGCTAGTGCAGTTGGCTGACTAACACGTGGGCCCAACAGGCCACATGTCAGTTACGCAACTGCACCTGCAGTTAAGTCACCGAAGCTTCTGTTCGGCTCAGCGGGACACAGGTGGGTAGCTTCGGTTAATTAATTATACCTCCAGCGCACCCCTTTTTAGTTTTTTTTTGAAAAGGAGGATGACCCCCGGCCTCTGCATCTGGGAGATGCATGCGGCCACAAACACCCCTTTTTAGTTGAAGAATGTATGAAATGTAATGAAATCCGGCATGTTTATATGAAATCTGACCGTGTATGAATGAATTTATTTCGATTAGTTCGAATTCCTGTATCACTGGCATTGGATGAACATGCAAAACAATACGTACTAGCATTATTCCTAGGGTGATCACCATGTTTGCAGCAGTTTCAGATGTACTCCCTCCGGTCCTTTCTAGTCTGCATACAAGTTTTGTCTGCAGTCAAAGTATCTCTACTTTGACCAATCTTATACAAAAAAGTATGCACTTTCACAATGTGTGAAGTAAAAAGGAACAGAAGGAGTACAAAGAGTTTGAGCAGCTTTTTAGCGTTTCTGTACATTGCAATCAAACACACAGGCCTGGCAGTTCATAGAGAACATTCAAAACAATCGATGATTATGCATCTCAGCGACTCACATGTCAGAGGCAATATTTACTTCACAACTAAAGAATAAAGAAAAAATTGATCGCCACTGCTGACAGCAAAGGGCGTCCCATTCGAAAATATCAAACGCATATCTTGCTAAAATCAATGAGCAAAATTTGACAAGGTTGTCCCATTCCAAAATATCAAATGCCTACGATTGTGGAATGGGCAGGGTTTTCCATCAGTTCGGACATTGACATGGCAACTCGTGCTAAATAAACCAGCTGTTCTTTTTGTGCAGTTCCACCAAAATCAACCAAATTCGCGCGTAGCTTGTATGATTTCGGCCTTATATGTTGCAACGCCTTGAACTTATGGGCACCTCCTTTCTTGTGGTGGAAATGAATGATTCGATGTATTCATGAACATTTTGTGCAGTTCCCATTGAAATCAAGCTGAGCACCCTTGTTTGCACAAATACAAAAAAGTGATTAGTATAAAGCAAATTGTACTATGAATTGACAGTTTCAACAGGCACATACATGGTCCATGTAGTGCACACTTTTAGAAAAATGGAACTCACCAAAAAGAATCCTAGAACAACATTGTACTCGCGCATCACAGCAAAAAAATGGCGATTTGTCAGTCCTTCTAAGCTGAAGTTAGATTGGTCTTGTGGGGAGTAATGTAACCATCCTTCAACTGCTCCTTCTGATGAGAAGATAGACAGTGCTTCTTCATCCTGGCATAATCAGAACTAGTCACTTCACGTACTCCATATTCTTCTTCAGAAGAAGATGATCCTGTTGTGCAAAGACAAGAGGACTACTAAATGCTAGCATCCATGTTTGCTTGAAAAAAAGGAAAGGAAATATTTAAAACAGCACAGATGAAGCACTTCCCAAGGACAATACCACTTTTTCATGACAGTATCTAAACAGTAGCACAACACCAATAGAGATGACAAAGCTCAATCATATGGATGAAATCAGTGGGAGAGTACCAACCTTTGTCAGTAGGTTGATTGTGTAGAGCATACAGATGAAGCACTTCTCGGGAACCATCTGTTGCTATCTACGGGGGTGGCCATGCTTACTATATACTCCTCGATTAGTTTAATGTTTCCAACATCTTCTTGTGCAGTTCCACTAAAATATATGGTATCTTCAAAGAAGATCCCTATTTGCACAAGTAGAGATAATTACGTATGGCATCAAATGAGTGGCAAAACAATTGCTCGTTCCAGCCACAGCAATAAATTAAGATGCAAAACTATATCATTACTTATGTCATCATAGTTCCAGTGCTTCATTACAGCACTGGGAGTTGATTTTTGTTTTTCTTCCGCTTGTTCTTCCCTGTCATCACTTGGTTCAATAACAGACAAGCTTCGCCTTCAATGTAAGATTTGGCATGTCAATTAGGGAGCACAAGTATAGTACTAAACTTAATTTTCTGATGAAAGTGGCAAAATACAGGCCACCAGTTGTGAAATATCCTTATCTTACCTCAATGGGATATTACGATGCACATACAGATTGGAAGTCTTGTCTCCATTTGTGCAGTTCACTAAAATCAAGCAACATTATCATACAAGTAGCACAACATATGAAAGCACACTGCAGAATCATGTGAAAGAAGGCTAGTACTGACCTCTCATGATGCGGAATTCAAACAACTCACAAGAAGAAGATCTGAACCAAATTCGCCTTAACGGATAGGAAGTAAGATCTCCTCTTGTGCAGTTCCTCTAAGATCAAGCAATCAAGCAATGTTGTCGGTGTGACACTTTGGTTGAATTGCACAAAACACTCTTAAAACAAAAGTGTTTTGTGAAGTGCAACAAAAGGTCACAATGGCAACGAGGTGAAGTAGATAACCCTGTTTACACAGAGGTGCAAAGGAAACAGTTAGTGGTCAATAACGGTGGATGACACAGAAGCCAACAAAAAGAAGCATCTACCTTATCTAAATGGGAAAGAAAGCAAGACAGTAGCATTTCCCAAACGGTGGCATTGATTAATATTAACATAGAGATTATATTAACAATAAAATTCGTTAAACATGTAATTTGCTTTTCACTTTGGCATTGCATCAATTTTCCAGTGGCATTATTAGAGGGTGTTTGTTTACAGGGACATTTTGGTGTAGGGACTAAAAAACTCCATGACAGTCACATCTAAACCAAACGGGAGGGACTTTTCTGGACTAAAAGTGGGCATTTGGGACTAAAGAAAGAAGACCCCGAGGGAGTCTTTTTGGGACTTTTTCCAACAGTTGCCCCTGCCACGCATCGCACCTTGTTTCTATTAGTTCATTACTAGGGGTAACATGGTCTTTTATCATGTCATTTAATAACCTCTAGTCCATGTTTAGTCCCTGGAACCAAGCACGTAGGGACTAGGGAGTTTTTAACCAAACAGGGTCATAGATTAACAACAGCTAATGAGTTGTACGAGACAGTGGACGCACTAGCACCATGTGCATCTACCGATGTACTGTGGTCATGCACAGTCTGTTGCAACAAAGAACAAACAACCAAGGAGCATATTTGTGTTGGTCCCAGTTTTGTTATCTTTAGACACCTTTCCCTATGTAAGCGCAGCAAATCTAGTCCTGCTCAAATCTAGTCCCTTCCTATCCTTTTTGAACTAGTACTTTCGCCCCTTCCTTTCCTCTTTGAACCACGTCCTAGATTTATGCGATACAACTTCCCCACTACTTTCCCCCATTCCTTTGCTCTTTGAACCACGTCCTAGATTCATGCTATATATAACTTTTCCCACTACTTTCCCCCACTCCTTTCCTCTTTGAACCACGTCCTAGATTCATGGTATACATGCAGCTAGAGCAATGCATGTGGAGTAAGTAAAATATACCTTAAGGTTCCTGGGGCGTGGTTCGGTGGGCGACGGGATGGCGGCGAAGAAGAAGGGTCGGAGGCCCTCCCGTGCCGTCGCTGGGTGGAAAGTGAACAGCAGCACCGGTCGTGGATTCCCTCCCTCGCCGACGGTGACAGCGTTAAGCCACCTTCCCTTCCCGGCGGATGGATCCTACCGGCTCTTTGAGCAGCAGTGAGGGAAGAGAGAGGCCAACGAAGTCTTGTTTAGATCTGGAGAGGGCGAGAGAGTGTGAAGAAAGCAACTACAAGCGTTGAGACTCCAGCGTGTATATATATACTGGAGAGAGAGTGTGAAGCGTGCAAACCCTAGAAAACATTTTGACCAGTCAAAGAATCCTCCTGGCAAAAATTATGCTCAAGTGTTGTTATCGAACCCGAGACCTCAAGTTTGATGAGCGAACAGGCTAACCAGCTACACAACCCTCCCGTTATGTTCAATGAGAGGAAAATAACCTTTTATACATTCCTGCATTCGTGTGACAGGCATGCCGTGTTTTTTTTGTGTGTGTGGGAGTCATTAGGATTTTAATCATAATTGTGTCATGTGGCTTTGGTGGTAAGACTATCCACAGTGGTGCAGTAATAATGCAGCCTTTAGTCACCTTACCTCTCTCCACGTAGTACGTTGGGTCCCACCAGTCAGAGGGTGAAACAAACAGCCGTGTGTGTGTTTAACAGCATGTGTATGTTAGAGAGTGCGACAGATCGACTTACTCCTACAGAGATATGGTGTGTAGTGTATGATTTTAGCCGCGAGAGTCTGTGCATCCTCTCGTTTTCGGGCGTGTCCGGTAGGGACATGCGGACAGCTGCCACGCCCGTTCCTGACCAGCCTGGCCCACCCAAAGCCCCTCCACCACCCTTGCGCGCTTCCCGCCTGAAACGGTCAGCGCCGCTCCAAAGAATCGGTGTCGCATTCATGCCCGGGCAGAGCGGACACGACCTCTCACTGGCGCAAGAGTGATGGTTGCTTCGTCCGTCCAACTTACTGCTAGGTCTATGTGATTTGACGGCTCATTGGTCTTTATTACTGAGGTGGTAGGACTGCTGGATGTCCCACGCTTTCGACGAAAGGAGCTAGTAGATTACAATTTTCTCCATTCTTACAGCGGAGGAGTGCAAGGGCAGTGAAAACACGCAGGCTCAGTGATTACATGGCCCACCTCACACTATCACCGTGCGACACCTAACTCTTTACATAGTACTCCCTCCGTTCCTAAATATTACTAGATGAGTCCCCGCTCGTTGCCGCGGAACATCGGTATATATATCTCTCTGCGCAAAATTATCGATTTCATAGAACTAAAAAAATCTATATAACCGCATGACAAATGTGGTAGCCAAACTAAATAAACTCCCATCATCATTTAGATCATCCCATATAAGGAAAAAAGATCAGCCAACTCCTACTGCATAATGGGATTATATTTTTCTTTTTGACATGTTAATGGGACTTAAAAGCTCACTTACATGCATGCTATCGGTGCATGCTTGCATGCAGACATGTTGATGTGATTTAAAACCCACTCACATGCATGTGCCACGGTATTTCTGCATGCTTGCATGTGGCTTAGTGCTGAGCCTCTCAACATCTAGATCAGACGGCTATTATGACTGATTTACTTCATCTAACGGCTACGTCAATTTTGATGATGTGGCTCAAGAAGAGGATAGAGAATTCCTAGTAGTGGGGGCTAGCTATTACTAGTAGACTAGATGATTCCCCGCGCATTGCTGCGGAATTTCTTTTGCTTAAGTTTGTAATGTGGAGAAGTAATCTGTGTAAAGAAAATAGTTACTTGCCTGTGATTCAAAACATTACCCTTTTGTGGGGGAAATATAACTTTTTTTTATGGGAAGGCCTTCATGGCTAGGCTAGCTTTATTACTCAATAACACTTAGATCGTTCGCTGAGAGTTTTACAATAAAATTCAGGAGTGTTTGCACCACCCCGTCTAGCTAGCTCATGAGCAACAACATTCGATTCTCTATTACAATGCTCAGTAGTAACCTTCCCAAAATCTTGTAGTCGTGCTCTGCATTCTTCTAGAATGGGGACTGCCACCATACATTACCTTCATTTAACCGGATGTGCATACAAAAGCATTATTTTCCTCTAATGGCAACAGTAGTGTTTATACAAAGAATCTAAAACTAAGAAAATGACAACACTTGACTGTTATATACATGAAAATAGTGCATCCAAATCAGCATAGCAGTAGTCAAATGTAAAAGGAATAAATTTGGATGTTTGTCCATGTATGTGTAGTTATCGTCAAAATGCAAGTAATTCATTAACTATCTTCTAGAACAAAATAACTACAGCAGTGTTTATACAAATAATCTAAAATGAAGAAAATGATAACACTTGACTGTTATATACATGATGAAAATAGTGCATCCAAATCAGCATAGCAGTAGTCGAATGTAAAGGAATAAATTTGGATGTTCGATCCATGTATGTGCAGTTATCGTCAAAATGCAAGTAATTCATTAACTTTCTTCTAGAATAAAATAACTATTAGGAGCCAGAAAAATGTTGCCACATACACAAAACTTGCATAGAAAGGTCACAAATTCAGAAGTTCAGTAGTGTTTAACTAAACTGAAAATCTACCAATTCAGCAAAGCCAACAATCACTAACCTGCAAGTCTCAAGAAAAAACAGAACACCATTATTGAGATGCGAACTAATGGTTAACTATATAGCACAAATGAAAAGTCAGACACAGAAAAATTATTCCATTAGGAATTACGTATATACATGTCCAATGTAAATTTGAATATGCACAATGAAGACCTTCAGCCTGAAATGGAGGATGACCATTAAGTCAGCATCAGAATTATACTAACGAAAAAGTAAAAGCAGACATCCACAAATGAGATTGCATCCATGGCGCTTGGCTCAAAACGCACACATCTCAATTACCATGCAGCATGGGGGAGCTGGGACACTGACGACCAGATCAGCTGTGAAGGTAGAAAGGGATAAGTGGCATAAGCAGGTCCACCAGATTGTAGCTGTCCCTGCTCGTACGCTTATCACCGAGAACTGAGCAGCATAGACGGATTCTTCCCTAGCTGCAGAGCTAGCTAACTCACCAAAGGAACACTACGATTACCATGCTAGAAGCCGACGAAGAGATGATTGAATGCACACCTGAGATATGCCAAGTGAGAGCCGACGTACATACAACCCGACGACGATGGGGGCTAAGATTGAGGACTCCTCCAAGTAGTCAGAAACTCAGAATGCAGTTTCACTTTTCCAGCTTCTTCATACCATTCTTTGGCCCTAGAAAGATGGAGCATAAATAAACTTACCTAAAGCACATTGTCAGGTAAAAAGCAAAATCACTATGCACTAATTTAAATTACGGGGTATTAGACCGGCTACACCTACTGCATAAAAGACAGTAGTATACTGGAATCCTAATAGGACGGTTCATTTCAAACTGTCAAAGAACAAAATAATATTGAATTTTTTTTGTGAATAAAGAATAAAATAATTTAACGGGATCTGATTGTGTGATAGTACATAGTAAGAAACTAAGATGATAATGTAATCATTCCCAGCCAGTAAAACAACCGACCCTCACGCTCCACGCCTCCACCTGAACCCCAAAGAGTACACAAAGGCAAACCCATCTGTGCATGTTCGAAACCAAAGAACAATCAGATTCTCTTTGGTTCAATGGACCTGAAACCAACAACACCAGCACACGCAGAAAACAGGGGATGATCTGAACACACAACAGTCATGTACGTATCAGGAATAGCTGCAATCAACTCACCCTTGCTCGGGTGTACTCCTCAACGGACTTGCGGTACTGGTCGTACAGCTGCTGCACAA
>NC_041391.1:149206229-149228750 GCF_002162155.2 Triticum dicoccoides
GGGGGGGCAGAAACTCTAGATCAACACGGATCAGATCAAATCGGGCCAAGCCTAGGCATGGCCAGAGGGAGGTGGTGAAGGAGGCGACTAACATGCAAAACATCATTCCTCGGAGCTGAACTGTGGCTCCAGCTTACCCTCGAGGATGTTGATGCCCTTCCGCATGTAGTTCCATCCATCCAAGATATATCATGTTCCCAGACGTGGATGTGACTTGTGAGCAGGCATTCGTGGTCGATGAGTATGGTAGTACAGCGGGTTTATAAACACAGCTTTGCACGCATTTGCAGGGTAATGAAGCAGAAGATAATGAGGGCTGTAAATTGAGTGCTGCGAGGCGGTTTCATGTGCATTTGTGGCACGAAGGTAAAAGAAATTACGACATAAAAGCGGGGAAGACAAACGAATTTGGAGTTTAATGCTCATCTGTGGAGCAGAGGAAGGGCAACGCACGGCGGTCACTGGCAGGGGGGCCATTGGGCGTGGCGGCGTAACTCACCTACGGTGGCTGCCATGAGGAGCACCGATTGTTGCGGCAGCGTTGGTACGACGTGAACGTAGCGTCGGAATCCATGGTGGCGGCGGCTGGATCTCGCATCTCTGGAGACGTTGCTCATCGGGGGACTGCCAGCAGTGAGGGCAGCAAGATTAGCACGGGCGGCTGGCTGGAGCCAAGCATGGGAGAGCATGAGGAACCGCGGCGGCTGGTCGGGGAAGGGTGTGCGGCGGCGGCTTGACGAAGGTTTTTTTTTTACAATCCTTGACGGAAGGGTGTGGGTCGTAGGCTCGTAGCATCCTGGACGATAGAGATCTATGGGCTTCAAATGGGCCTTTTAGTGTCCAAATTGGTAAAGTATACGCCCAGCCCAAAAATGGAATCAGAGGCCAGCACCCAGCGGTATGGCTGGAGCGAAACGGTATCTTCACTTAGCGGTGGCAGCTCTTAGTAATTTTGGCCAAAACTTAATCAGACGGCTCTAGATGACCGATCTATGCTGCATCAACGACTAGAACAATTTGGGTGACGTGGCTTCACGAGAAGGCAGTAAAATCATCTAGTGGGGTGCCCCTATTTAGATATAGAAGATAAGTCTTTCTAGAGATTCCACTAGGTGAACTACATACGGAACAAAATGAATGAATCTACACTTAAAATGCATCTATATACATCCGCATGTGGTTAATGATGAAATCTCTACAAAGACCTATATTTAGGAACGGAGGAAGTACTAGTATAGTACTAGTACGTACTGTAATTTATCAGCGAGATAAATTTGTACAATGCTATGAAGCTTCCAGCTCCTGTTACATGTGTCTTGCGTCCAAGGTTGCCCGTTGCAACATTTCATCAAATACAAAGAAGACTAACATGCATGCTATTGCATCTCAATGATTGACAGATCATAGCAAATATGTACTCCCTCCGTTCCAAAATAAGTGTCTCAACTTTGTGCAAACTTTAGTACAAAGTTGTACTACTACTAAAGTTGACACTTATTTTGGAACAGAGGCAGCTAAAGAAAAAAATGATCCATGCAGTCCCTAGCCCTTGAACTGTGAACCCTGACCAGGCTTCAATTTGCTGGCAACGTTCGAGCTTCCTAATAAATGAAGTTTGCAACCTTTTGACCATCGGATCATTTTGTGCAGTTTCACCAAAATCGAGATGAGCATCCCTGTGGCAAAGAAATTGAAGAAGCGTGATTAGAATAAGATTACTAGGACTAGTTGATGAGACATAAACTCATCACAAATACAGTACGTAGAAGCCAGTATAGGTATCAGGTATGTGCGGGGCAAAGAAGTAGAGAAATATCCACAGGGAGTGATGTGGGCAGCTGGAGCAGTGGTGCAAGCCGGATGTAAAGGGAGTTGTACCTGAGGGACGTAGCTCGACCTTGAGGAGGGCGGCGGGAGGCGGCAACTGCCCACGTCGCGGTAGTGAGCAAGGGACGAAGGCAACCTCACCGGCTTTGTGAGAGAGAACGGCGGGGACCCCTGATCGGGACGTGCCGACAGTGGGTTTTCGCCGTCGGCGACGGACACCGCATCTACACTAAGCATCCACCCCTTCCCCAAGCGGACGTGATCCGCCGGGATGTTAGAGATGTGGCCACAGTCGTTTTGTGCGAGAGTGTGAAGAGAGCAACCCCAGCAAGCAACCGTGTAGGCTGGCCCGTCCTGACTATGTATATAGTGGAGCGGTTTCCTTTTCTCTCCATATGAACCTATCATATTGCGTACGTGCCACTGAAGAAAAAAATATTTATAAATGACGCGGCACCTACTACTCGTTCTCCTATAACCTTGTGCTTGGCATCTCCAAAATATTAACCTTGCGATTGGCTCTTCGCCTCTTCGGGAAGTCGAGCAATAATGGTAGTGCAGTATATATCGTTCTGGCTATATGAGACCGAATGAATTGCTGCACGTCCACCACGTGGGCGAGGGTCGAGGGGCGAGGGAGAGTGCTACTACATACGGAGCAAAATGAGTGAATGTACACTCTAAAATACGTGTATATACATCAGTGTTTGGAGTATGTACTAGTAGTTCATATTGAAATCTACTAAGGACATATATATTCCAAACAATATGATATAATCTCTATAACCAAGGTAGTAGGGACGAGGAGTAAATGGAGGGAGTAGTAAATTTTTCTCCTCGTCCTGCGAGCCACTGCGCGCATGGGCGAGGGAGGAGCAAGCTTCACCTCATCCTGCGAGCCACCGCGCCCGTGGGTGGGGGAGACGGCGTACTAAGCAATCTTCTCCTTGTTCTGCGAGTTGATGGGACACATCAAAAGTACTCCAGTGTATAGAGCCTTGCCTCTAAGGTAGGCCCCACATGGTTTGCCTCTTTTTTTAATTTAACATAACGCGTCAAGTCGCAATTTGTTTGTTCACCCGTGGTAGACGATCCTCCCTCCACCAAGTGGACAACCATTACACGTGCCAAATTACCACGTGGGCTGCCTTTTTCGTACAAAAATGAGCTCCACCATGTACCCGCGCGGGTGTGGCTGGGAAAGAGACGGGAGTACGTGCGCCGTGCATGCACCTCTTCTCTTCGTGCACGTCCCCCACCTACGTGGGTGTGTGTGAGAGATACAAACCGCGTTCGTGAGTGTTTTTTGTTTTGTGGTGGGGGTGGGGGTGGGGTGGGGGGTTGATTTCGTGAATTATTTGTGGGAATATGTGTCCATGACATCTCAAACAAAATTTTGCATGCAATGTGTGTGAAATTGAGGCCTATCCATATCATACATAGAGGGTCGGGCAATCCACGAGAAGAGAGGGAAGGGTCATAGCTATCGATAGAGTCGAAGAGAGGATCAAGTACGGGTGGGTGCGAGATCGATGAAGAGAGCCTACGAAATTGCGTGTGTGTGTGCAAGTCAAAGATATAGGGCGACTGGCCTACCGGAACGTTAGAGGGCACATGTCAAGTTTGTGTGTGGCAGGGAGAAATGATTAGAGCGCTTGATGTATCGGTGTGTGTGGGGAGGGAGGGGGTGGGGGGAGGGGTAGGTAGAGGCCTAACTATAGAGGTAGAACGACTCGTATATGTGTTGAGAAGGAGAGACCCAGCTATGTCATGAGGGAGACCGGTCGACATCCATACATAACTGAAGGACGGGAAATATGATGGGACAGAGAGAGAGGAGAGAGAGAGGGAGGGATAGGGGTAGAGTGCTGGATGGGTGATGGAGTTGCTTCTCGGAGATGTTGGGAGAGGCCTACTAGACAAACTGAGGGTGGAACTGCAATGTTATCAATAAGAGTGAGGATGTGTTTCTGTGTGTGCCTGTGCGTGATAGATCTGTCGGGACGCATCCATGGATGATGAAGGAGAACCATGTGTTTGGTAAGCAAACCTAACTAGATCAGTAGATCAATTGTTGTTTGTCGGAGGCAGGGAGAGACACAACTAATGAGGTAGATCGATCGATGTGTGGGTAAAAACGAGTTATAAGGACCTAGCTGGCTATATGTATAGCGAGAGATCGGTCGGTGTACGTCCATTTGTTAGAGGCAAATAAGGCCCAGCAAGACGGATAGACAGAGAGAATGGAGCTAGGAGGTGGTGCGAGAGGCCCAACTACTAGCTGGATAGGGGGAGGAGTGTGCGGTTGTGAGATCGATTAAAAGAGGGGTGAGAGTTTACACGTGTGTCTGACCATATGAGAGACACGAGGCAAGGACACATAAAGGAGGAGATTGAAGCTGTGTGTGTATGTTGTAGGTAGGCATCGCTAGAGAGGTTTATCGATCGGTGTGTGTCGGAAAGGAGTTGTGGAGACTCTGGAAGAACGACCTAAAGGAAAAAAATGAATGTGCCCGGTGGATAGAATGCCGAGGGAGGGGGAGGGCGAGGAGGGCGTGTGCATGCACAAGAGAAAGTTAGTGGTAGCTACAAAGGTTAGAGCATGGTGTGGGTGTAAGAGACTAACAAAGATCATAATTTAATATGAAAGCGGATTCATATATTTGAATAGGAGATCATAGTGTTTTAAACATTGCATGCATGAATATAGCGGTGATACACGTGCTGTGCACATGTTATACCATAATGTGATAATGCATGGCGTTTGCAACTCACAGCTAAATGCCGAACAATCTAAACCATACTATACATCAAACAATCTCATATTTTATTTGAATTTGTGATAATGTGCGGTGTTTGCAGCTTACAACTAAATATCGAGCAATCTAAACAATACTATATATCGAACATTCTCACATTTTATTTGAATTTGTGGTAAGTGTGGTGTTTGCAACTCACATCTAAATACTTGTAGGCGTAGGGGGCGGGGCACCATACATAATGTGATAAACACATTATACATATGAGACATGGTTTAGATTATGAAGATCTAGTTAGAGCTAGAATTGTAACGTGATTTGAAATCAAAATAAAGTGGATTCAAAAAATCTAGTTCGAGTTCATATAGTACACATAGTTCATATGTAACTCGATACTGATCATGTGGTGTGCTGTGAAGATAATACACAAATGATGGTTTAACTTGACAATAATGATGATTGTAGATCTTATTAAAATAGATAAACAAATTCAAATGCTTTGACTTCACAACAATCATTACTGTAGATCTTATTCAAATTTAGTTCATATTGAAGCGGTAGTATATACGTTTGGAATGCACTAAAACGTTCATTTGAGTAGTAGGTTGCATGCATTATACACGTAGTGAAATATTTTAATTGAACATAACATGAATTCAAAGTTTTGAGTGACATTTATAGTGCGCATTGATTTGGTACAGTACACATTAGGCTTGTCCAGAAATTTCAACCCGTGCCTTGTTAGCCCGAAATATTTAAGATATATCTTTGTCTCGTTGTGCTCCGACAACTCCCTTCATCTCAACCCACGCCTTGCTATTCCGAAATTACAACGCGCGTGAAAACTCCCACCTCCTGTGAAATCCCGACACGCGAAATGCCCGTGGTGCCCCTGAACCGAAAGAACCGCCTCAAATCGGTGGGGGTACTTTCGTAACTTACCCCACATTTCGGACAAGCGCGTCTCTAAGCCATGGTTCCCCACTGCCATCCCATCCGCCCACCCATTCGTACACCGAGGCCACGAAAACCCACGATGAAACCCCACACCCTGCTCCGTCCGCCACCCAGCCGGAGCTTCTTCCCCGACGATGTCGTCCACAGCAACACCTCGACGTCCCTCATCCACCGTATCGGATGAGGGTCCATCGTCGATCTCATCGTCCCGCCGGTTCAGCCACCCCGTCCTCCACCTCCAAGGAGGTGCCCTGACGTTCCCCTCATCTTTTGCACCACCTCCATTCCCACACCGCCGTCTTCACCTGCACCACCGGAAGAGCATCATCATCACCGTTTCCTCGGATGAAGCTGCGGCCTAATCGGCGCCACCAAAGAGGTTGTACACTAATCGCCGCATTTTCTTCTTGATTCGATCTCACGGTGCTGTCGGCGCTCGGTCCCGAGCCGACACGGCGCGGCTCCATCCACGGCAGCTTCGCGGGCCACTTCCTCCACGGCGTCGCTCCCTCGGCGTCGACGTCCACATCAGTAGGAGCTGCTGCTGCTTTAGCTCTCGCTCTTGCTACTGCTCTGCTCTAGCTCTCGGTCCCCTGCCTGGTCTGCTCTTGCTATTGCTCTTGCTCGCGCTGCTGCTCTCGCTCTTGCTCTTGCTTGCGATGCTGCTCCGATTTTGCTACACTTCAGTCGACTGAATCGACTTTTGGGTCAGTCGATTTCCAAGGGGTGGGCTCGCCGGGGTGAAGGAAGAACCAGCCGAAGCGGGGAGGGGGGCTCGCCGGAGAGGTACCCCACTATCTATCTTAGGGTTCAAGATGGGGGCGGTGGTCTCCGGCGGGGCAGGGCGTTGGCGGGGCGGTGGCATGGGGATCGCCGGAGAAAAAGCTCGGCACGGGGGGGCCTAGAGGGATGGCCGGGGCGGCGGCGGACCAGTGGTGGGGAGTGTTTTCGGGCGGGCGGGGCGGCGCACCGCCGGCCGCGGGCAGCGGGGGGCTGCTGTTTGGCCGGTGGTGGCTGGCGGCTCAGGGGGGTGGAGGTTGAAGATGAACCGCAGGCCCTTGATTTCGAATCCAACGACTGCAAAATTGACTGACCAGAGATGAAAAAGTCAGTCGACCGACGTGTAGCCTCACCTTGCTAGTGCGTTCAGTTTTGACAGCAAAATTCAGTTTCGACAGCAAAATTTAGTTTGGACAGTTAGGTTCAGTTTCGACAGTTAAGTTCAGTTTCGACAGTTAAATTCAGAGATGAGCGGCTGATGTATTTTACATCTAGCGGGTTATGTATTTTACGTCATGTATTTGAGATGCTATTAGAATTCCACTCAGGTTAACGTTGTTCGTTGTCTCTCTTGTCCTGCTTCAGCCTCGGCGTCGTACAACTCATCGGAGCTGCTCCAACGACGAAACCCTCCATCACAGTGGAGCAGTACCTCGGGCTCCATCTCCGGACACCTAAGATCTTCTTCCCCTCCTCCGACAGCAAAGTCAGCCGGAGCATCCTCACCGGCCAACCCAATCACGCTGAGATCGACATGGCTTCGCCAAGGAGGTTGTAAACCTTGTTGCATCTCTTTTTTACTCTACATGTTATATATATAGTCCACTGAGCACACAGATTTGTTCCTTTAGTGTCTCCTTGAAAGAAAAAACGTAGGAATTTTAATTTTCACTTGTCCTCCTTTTCAAATTCTTTTTCATGAAGCACAAGACTAAGAGATAGTAGCATAATAGCATTATAACCGTACATTTTCTTGTGGTTTGACTTAATCTCACCATGCTTCTTTGCATCCTGTGATCTTCCAATTGTTGTGAATCAAACACCCAGATTGGTAGAAATCCTGTGTTTTTAAATTCTCTGTTTTGCACGTGCATTCCTATCCTATTCCTGTCTATTTCCTATCCCTGCATTGTTGGAATCCTCCAATTCAAACGAGCCCTTACAGAATTACTTCTCTTGCAGATAGTTGTCAAAGAAAACCTTGTGTGGTTTGTCCCGGTCCTGCTGCGCCGTCGTCCACCCCAGCTCAGCTGCTCCAACGACAGAAGGGTCCAGCAGAGCAGGGATCCAGCCTCCAGACTATCTTTCGCCGCCTCAGATCTTCTTCCCCGCCGCTGGAGAGGTTGCACTCTTTCGTGTCTGCTTACGTTATGCATCGCTTAATATTACATGCTACTTTATCGTCCTGTTCACTGATTAGGCTCTGAGTCAGCTCCAAACTAATGGTCAAACTTGAATTTTTAAATGGTTGTGGGGTACATATCGGGGCCGCTATCAATAGTATCTATCTACTATCTGGTTAATCTCCGGTGTCTACTATGAGTTTCATGTTGGGTGGGAAACAAACAGTAAAGAAGCCATTATATGTATTTATTAACTGAAGCCATTATCTGCCTGCTATTATTGGTTTTGGGTCTATCCACAGGTTGCTACCATCACTCTGGATTTCTGCATACACTCCTTACATAATCTCACTATGTTTTATTCCTATGCATGACAGTTGTTGTAAAAAATGGAACTGAACATGTAGAGCAAAAGAGACGAGCCTTGCGTGGCAATATAATTTCATGCAGACGTTGCTCCATGGTAGGTGCAAAGGCAGCCCCCCCTCCACGCATTTCGATTGTAATCGAGAGGAAGATATCTGTTCTGAGGGGGATTCAGAAGGAGAAGATAACTCCTATTTACCCCCTGAGGTCTTCGCTCTAACTTGGCGTGCTGATGTTGGTTATATCATGCATATGGTGTCTTGCATTGCTTACTTTATACATCAAATATGTCATCTGCTTAGTTTAGACATCTTTGTGCGAATGCCATCTGTTTAGTTTATTCATCGTTTATGTGAATTATGCAACACCACCTTGTTTAGCCAGGCATCATATATGTGAATTTCGCAATGCCATCCTGCTTAGCCAGACATCTTATATGTAAATTATATCAGGCCATCTTTTTTTTCGTTACATATTACATTCATCAACAATGTTAGTACATTCAACTGCTCTTCGTGTGCATCAGCCATTTGACACGGTGATGGCAAATTCTGGAGTGAAAACAAGGTCTTCTGAGCAGACTATGCTATCTGACGAAGCGCATATCTCGCTGGTTACAGATAGCTCCTCAGAGGAGGATTCAGAGACAGATGACCAGTCCTATCCCCCCCCCCCCCGAGGTGTATGCTCTAACTTGGCAGGGTTATGTTGCTCATATCGTGCGTATGGTGTCTCGCATTGCTATGCCATTTGATTAGTTTAGACATGCTTTGTGTGAATGCCACCTGTTCAGTGTCTAATTACCATATATGTGTATTATGCATTGCCATCTTGTTGCAAGACATTATATATGTGAATTATACAATGCTATCTTGTTGCAAAGGCATTATATATGTGAGTTATGCAATGCCATGCTGTTTAGCCAATCATCATGTATGTGAATTATATCATGCTATCATTTTTTGTATTACGTGTTCCATTTGTCGACAACGTTTGTATATTCAACTACTCTTCCTGTGCATCAGCCATTTGAAGCGGTGATGGAAGTATCTGGAGTGAAAACAAGGTATTCAGAGCAGACAATGCTACCTGCTGAAGCAGACATCTTGCTGGCTACAGAGAGCTCCTCAGAGGAGGATTCAGAGACTGATGACCAGTCCTATTTCCCCCCTGAGGTCTATGCTCAAACTTGGCAGGGTTATATTACCCATGTCATGCATGTTGTCTTGCATTGCTTAGTTTTTACATCATATATAGATTGCCATCTGCTTACTTGCTTACTATATAAATCATATATTTGAATTATATCATGCCATCATGTTTACATAGTACATACACATCATCTATCTGAATTATGGCATGGCAACCCATTTAATAAAGACATCATATAGTTATATCATCTCATCCTGTTTAGTGTTTACAGTCATCATATTTAGAATTATGGCATTCTATCCATGAATGTATGTGAATTATGGCATGCCAACCTATTTAATAAACACATTATATAGTTATGTCATGTCATCCTGTTTACATAGTCTCATATTTTGAACTATGTCTTTCCATCTTTTTTAGTTAGTCATCATAATGTGAAATTGTGTCATGCTATCCTGTTTAGTTAGCCATCATATATGTGAAATTGTGTCATGCTATCCTGTTTGGTTAGACAACATAACTATGAATTATTTCATGCCCTCTTTTATTCCCCACTATCCATTGCACCTGTCTATCATACAATGCCTATACTTTTAATTACTTTTCTTGTTTATCAGCCATTTGAATTGGAGAGCGTGATGGCAGTATCTAAGGGAGTAACAACACGGTCTTCAGAAAAGATAGTGCTACCAGTTGATGCAGATAGAACCACGGTTGTACTTTCCCAAGGACCAGATCCACCACACATAACCCAGACTCTCGCAGATTGTACCCCTACCCAGTTGGACAGAGAACCAGCTACACCCCTTTTAACCCCAACCCCGGTAGATAGTAACCCAGTTCTAGTTGACACAGCACCGTCTCCACCCCAGAGCACCCAAACACGAACGGTTAGTAAGGGAACTGCAGTGCCCAAAGCACGAGGACCACCACTCCGAATCCCAACTCAACGCTTAAAGGAGAAGAAGATTTGTTCTCAGGTCAGGTTCTGTAGCTATGGTTCATACTCCTTTGCTCTTGCATTACTGCATTTACTCATACCAACTATTTTCAAATTTGAAGGATGGAATTGAAACTCCAATGGCGCAACAGGTATGTTTTAAACCTGTTTCTTTAACTGGTTTGCTGTTGTAACCTGCTCTATGTTGATTTCAGTTTCAATTGAATAAACAGTTATGTTCTCATGTCATGCACATTACAAGTGTTGTTATTGCTCTATAGTTACCCACACTTATATTCTATTTATTCTGCTTTGTCTTGAACAAATATTATTTGAACTGTGTCTCTATCTTGAGTTGGCAACAAAAACTAGAATGATATAGACCATAAAGTGACCATGGCACATAGATATATGTTTGTTTCATGCTGTTATCCTGTCCACTTTACTATTGAACTCATTTACCAAAATGAGTTTCATATACAACATGGTAAACATGTGATGTGTCTGCTTGTTTCTATTTTAGAATGCGGACAAAATATTGGAGAATAGTACCGCGTTATCCAATGATAAGGGAAGTAATGCAGATAAGGTTCAAGATTGTGAGACATCCCTGTTGGTCTCCAAGAAAGCTGATAAAAACTATCTTGACGACAGTGAGGGAACCCAAAAGTCCTGTCTTGATGTAGTGTTCGAGTTACTGGCCACTACTGCTGGCACAAGCTCTTCGAACTCGCTGCCTGAATTAGTTTGTTTTCTTGAGTCTCAACTTCAAGTCGAAAGACATCGATCAGATGTGCTGCGACAGGAAGCTGAAGGACTGAGGAAGTCCCTGCAGAATTCAGATGCATATTTTCTGGTGCAACAGCAAGCGCTGGAGGATTTGAGCGCCAAACAAGAGAAAGTTAATAAGCTTGCTAAGCATCTTGCCAGCATTATGGGTACCCAGGATATTGTTTCTTGAGATCTTCTAAAGTGGTTTCAGTTCTGGATTTGTTTTGCTGCGGCGTTTATTTGCGTCGGTCGCCAACTTTGACAACCAGTGTATATGATATGCTGCTTTGTTCCCTATATTTGCACTGGTGGCGAACTTTGATGCCTAGTGGATGTAATATGTGTAACAGCCGTGATAGCCTAGCATAAGTTGCTTGCTTATTTATTTCCTTGTTGTCTTGTTTATTTGTTTGCTTGTAGTCAGTGCAGTTCTTTTTAAAACTAGGCCACAATAACCATGGGCTATTATTTACTGTAGTGACACTGGGCCTCCTACGGGCCGTAGAAACAGTGGGCCTTCTACGGGCCGTAGAAACAGTAGGCCTTCAACGGGCCGTAGAAACAATGGTACTTCTATGGGTCGTAGAAACAATGGGCCTTCTACGGGTCGTAGAAACAATGGGCCTTCTACGGGCCATAGAAACAATGGGCCTTCTACGGGCCGTATCATCAATGGGCCTTATACGGGACGTATGACCATAACGGGCCATCGTTAATAGGCCATATTTGATGACGCTATGAAAACGGCCCAACGTATTAACGGACCACAAATGGGCCGATGTAACCACGGGCTGAATTTGGCCCACAAGCTGAAAATGACAGTAACGGGCCGTAAGTAAATGAACGCTGGAAATAAGCCCAAGAATAAATGGGCTCTGAGAAGGCCGAAAGATAACATTTGCTGGAAACGGCCCAACTAAATAACGGGCCATTAATGGGTATAAAGTGATATACTGTTCATTACGGGCCAGTTTCACCACGGGTAGTTAGTGGGTGTAAAGTGATACACTGTTCATTGCGGGCCAGTTTCACCACGGGCCGTTAATAGGCCAAGAGTTACATAGGGCCTCATATGGGCTGAAAGACGTCATGGGCCATACATGGGCCAGAAGTGAAAACGGGCTGGAATCATATTGGATGGCCCAGATGACGCTACTGGGCCTAATTCGGATAGGGCGTAACGGGCCTTGGGTTAGCACGCTGTAAATGGGCTATATGCGAACAGGCCGTTAATAGGCTTTCCATGGGCCGGCCCACCACCTTTTGACCAAGTCAAACGGGCCGGCCTTTTCACAGGAATGGGCCTCTGTTGGGCCGTGCCACGTGTCGACGTATCATAGGCGCCTTCTGTCTGATGAGTGGATGAGATCTGTCCCAACGGTGAGCCGACATGTGTTTCCTCCAGCCAATGATGATTTTACACGTGGAAAATCCCCATTGGTCGGGGTTGTTAACGGGTTACCGGATCCAAAACCCGACCCGATAGCTTAACGGTGTTCCGTTACGGTGAATGCCACGTGTCGGTCACCCTTGACGAAAGCAGTTCTGTGATGCGCGATTTATCGTCATGGAAGTGGACACTTCCGTGATGATAATTTTGGTAATGTCACCGAACACTTCTACGACAGCACAGGTATGACTATCTTGATTCTGTCATAAATTTGTCATGGTTGTACATGCATGACAAAAAACGCGACCTACTGTGACAAACACGTATCATCACAGAAGTGTATTTTTTTGTAGTGTCAATCCCTTCAAGACCACTTGCGAAAGTTAGATCTGATAGAGATAATAAGATAAGATAAATATATTTTTGGTATTTTATGATATAGATTGGAAAAGTAAAGATGCACATAAAAGTAGATTGAAAGCTTATATGATAAGAGATAGACCCGGGGGCCATAGGTTTAACTAGTGGCTTCTCTCAAGATAGCATAAGTATTACGGTGGGTGAACAAATTACTGTCGAGCAATTGATAGAAAAGCAAAAAATTATGAGATTATCTAGGCATGATCATGTATATAGGCATCACGTCCGTGACAAGTAGACCGACTCCTGCCTGCATCTACTACTATTACTCCACACATCGACCACTATCCAGCATTCATCTAGAGTATTAAGTTCATAAAGAACAGAGTAACGCATTAAGAAAGATGACATGATGTAGAGGGATAAACTCATGCAATATGATATAAACCCCATCTTTTCATCCTCGATGGAAACAATACAATACGTGCCTTGCTGCCCCTGCTATCACTAGGAAAGGACACCGCAAGATTGAACCCAAAGCTAAGCACTTCTCCCATTGCAAGAAAGATCAATCTAGTAGGCCAAACCAAACTGATAATTCAAAGAGACTTGCAAAGATAACTTAATCACAGATAAAAGAATTCAGAGGAGATTCAAATATTTCTCATAGATAAACTTGATCATAAACCCACAATTCATCGGATCTCGACAAAAACACCGCAAAAAGAGTTACATCGAATAGATCTCCAAGAAGATCGAGGTGAACATTGTATTGAGATTCAAAGAGAGAGAAGAAGCCATATAGCTAATAACTATGGACCCAAAGGTCTGTGGTAAACTACTCACAACTCATCGGAGAGGCTATGGTGTTGATGTAGAAGCCTTCCGTGATTGATTCCCCCTCTGGCGGAGCGCCGGCGAAGGCTCCAAGATGGGATCTTGCGGATACAGAAGGTTACGGTGGTGGAGATAGTTTTTCGTGGTTGCTTCTGATGTTTTTGGAGTACATGGGTATATATAGGAGGAAGAAGTAGGTCGGTGGACGCCCGAGGGGCCCACGAGGGTGGGGGCGAGCCCAGCCCTAGGAGGCGCGCCGGTCACCCTCGTGGCTGCCTCGGTTGTTTCTTGACTTCACTCCTAGTCCTCTAGATCACGTTTGTTCCAAAAAGATCGCTCCCGAAGGTTTCATTCCATTTGGACTCCGTTTGATATTTCTTTTCTTCGAAACACTAAAATATGCACACAAAAAAAGCAATTCGGGTTGGGCCTCCGGTTAGTAGGTTAATCCCAAAAATGATATAAATTTGTAAAGTAAAGCCCATAAACATCCAAAACGGGTAATATAATAGCATGGAACAATCAAAAATTATAGATATGTTGGAGACGTATCACCTATCTTTTACTTTATGTCTTTTACATTATGCAAGAGTCAAGGTGATCTTCACCTTTCCCTTTTACATTTTATCCTTTGGCAAGCACCTCTTGTTGGAAAGATCCTGATATATATATATCTAGTTGGATGTAAGTTAGCATGAACTATTATTGTTGACATTACCCTTGAGGTAAAACGTTGGGAGGCAACACAATAAGCCCCTATCTTTCTCTGTGTCCGATTAAAACTCCATAACCATAAGTATTGTGTGAGTGTTAGCAATTGTAGAAGACTAAATGATAGTTGAGTATGTGGACTTGCTGAAAAGCTCTTATGTTGACTCTTTCCTATGTTATGATAAATTGCAATTGCTTCAATGACTGAGATTATAGTTTGTTAGTTCTCAATGAAGTTTCTGAACCATACTTGACATTGTGAATAGATTATTACTTGAGCATAAGAAATCATATGACAAAATTTATATATGTTGCTGTTATAAGAATGATCATGATGCCCTCATGTCCGTATTTTATTTTTATCGACACCTCTATCTCTAAACATGTGGACATATTCTTTCATATCGGCTTCCGCTTGAGGACAAGCGAGGTCTAAGCTTGGGGGAGTTGATATGTCCATTTTGCATCATGCTTTTATATCGATATTTATTGCATTATGGGCTATTATTACATGTTATGTCACAATACTTATGGCTATTCTCTCTTATTTTACAAGGTTTAACATGAAGAGGGAGAATGTCGGCAGCTGGAATTCTGGGCTGGAAAAGGAGCAATTATTGGAAACCTATTCTGCACAGCTCCAAAAGTCTTGAAAATCCACGAAAGTCATTTTTGGAATTAATGATAATTATTGAGCGAAAGAAGTACCAGAGGGGGCCGACACCCTGGCCACGAGGGTGGGGGGCGCACGCACCCTTACAGGGCACGCCCCCCTGCCTCATGGGCCCCCTGGAAGCCCTCCGGAGCCCATCTTCTTCTATATGAAGTCTTTTACCCTGGAAAAAATCATAAGCAAGCTTACGGGACAAAACTCTGCCGCCACGAGGCGGAACCAATCTAGGGCTCCGGCGGAGCTGTTCTGCCGGGGAAACTTCCCTCTGGGAGGGTGATGACCCACAAGTATAGGGGATCTATCGTAGTCCTTTTGATAAGTAAGAATGTCGAACCCAACGAGGAGCAGAAGGAAATGACAAGCGGTTTTCAGTAAGGTTTTCTCTGCAAGCACTAAAATTGTAGGTAACAGATAGTTTTGTGATAAGATAATTTGTAACGGGTAACAAGCAATGAAAGTAAATCAAGTGCGGCAAGGTGGCCCAATCCTTTTTGTAGCAAAGGACAAGCCTGGACAATTTCTTATAATGCAAAAAGCGCTCCCGAGGACACATGGGAATTATTGTCAAGCTAGTTTTCATCACGCTCATATGATTCGCGTTCGGTACTTTGATAATTTGTTATGTGGGTGGACCGGTGCTTGGGTACTGCCCTTACTTGGACAAGCATCCCACTTATGATTAACCCCTATTGCAAGCATCCGCAACTACAAAAGAAGTATTAAGGTAAACCTAACCACAGCATTAGACATATGGATCCAAATCAGCCCCTTATGAAGCAACGCATAAACTAGGGTTTAAGCTTCTGTCACTCTAGCAACCCATCATCTACTTATTACTTCCCGATGCCTTCCTCTAGGCCCAAATAATGGTGAAGTGTCATGTAGTCGACGTTCACATAACACCACTAGAGGAGAGACAACATACATCTCATCAAAATATCGAACGAATACCAAATTCACATGACTACTAATAGCAAGACTTCACCCATGTCCTCAGGAACAAATGTAACTACTCACAAAGCATATTCATGTTCATAATCATAGGATTATTAAGATGCATTAAGGATCTGAACATATGATCTTCCACCAGGTAAACCAATTAGCATCAACTACAAGGAGTAATCAACACTACTAGCAACCCACAGGTACCAATTTGTGGTTTTGATACAAGATTGGATACAAGAGATGAACTAGGGTTTTGAGAGGAGATGGTGCTGGTGAAGATGTTGATGGAGATTGCCCCCTCCCGATGAGAGGATCGTTGGTGATGATGATGGTGATGATTTCCCCCTCCCGGTGGGAAGTTTCCCCGGCAGAACAGCTCCACCCGAGCCCTAGATTGGTTCTGCCAAGGTTCCGCCTCGTGGCAGCGGAGTTTCGTCCCGTAAGCTTGCTTGTGATTTTTTTCCAGGGTAGAAGCCTTCATATAGCAGAAGATGGGAACCGGAGGGCCACCAGGGGGCCCAGGAGACAGGGGGCACGCCCAGTAGGGGTGGGCGCGCCCCCCACCCTCCTGGCCAGGGTGTGGGGCCCCTCTGGTGTTTTCTTTGCTTAGTAATTCTTATTAACTCCAAAAATGACTTCCGTGGAGTTTCGGGATTTTTGGAGCTGTGCAGAATAGGTTTCCAATATTTGCTCCTTTTCCAGCCAGAATTCCAGTTGCCAGCATTCCCCCTCTTCATGATAAACCTTGTAAAATAAGAGAGAATAGCCATAAGTATTGAGACATAATGTGTAATAACAGCCCATAATGCAATAAATATTGATATAAAAGCATGATGCAAAATGGACGTATCAACTCCCCCAAGCTTAGACCTCGCTTGTCGTCAAGCGAAAGCCGAAATCGAAAAATATGTCCACATGTTTAGAGATAGAGGTGTCAATAAAATAAAATACGGACATGGGGGCATCATGATTATTCTTATAACAACAACATATATAGATTTTGTCATATGATTTCTTATGCTCAAGTAACAATCGATTCACAATGTCAAGTACGGTTCATAAACTTCATTGGGAACTAACAAACTATAATATCAGTCATTGAAGCAATTGCAATTTATCATAACATCAGAAAGAGTCAAGAATAGAGCTTTTCAGCAAGTCCACATGCTCAACCATCATATAGTCTTCTACAATTGCTAACACTCACGCAATACTTGTGGTTATGGAGTTTCAACCGGACACTGAGAAAGATAGGGGCTTATTGTGTTGCCTCCCAACGTATTCACCTTTGGGTGATGTCAACAATAATAATTCATGCTAACTTACATCCAATTGGATATATATATATCAGGATCTTTCAAACACGAGGAGCTTGCCAAAGGATAAAATGAAAAAGGGAAAGGTGAAGATCACCTTGACTCAAGCATAAAGTAAAAACATAAAGTGAAAGATAGGCCCTTCGCAGAGGGAAGCAGAGGTTGTCATGTGCTTTTAGGGTTGGATGCACAAAATCTTAATGCAAAAGAATGTCACTTTATATTGCCACTTGTGATATGAACCTTTATTATGCAGTCTGTCGCTTTTATTACTTCCATATCACACGATCGTATAATGCTTACTGCACTAATAAGTCATACATATTTAGAGAGAAATTTTTATTGCTTGCAACATGACAACTTACTTGAAGGATCTTACTCAATCCATAGGTAGGTATGGTGGACTCTCATGGCAAAACTGGGTTTAAGGATATTTGGAAGCACAATTAGTATCTCTAATTGGTGCGAGGAATTTGGCTAGCATGAGGGAGAAAGGCAAGCTCAACATGTTGGGAAGATCAATGACAATATACTTTAATTGAGATGTGAGAAAACACAAACCATTGCATTGTCTTCCTTGTCCAACATCAACTCTTTTAGCATGTCATACTTAATGAGTGCTCACAATCATAAAAGATGTCCAAGATAGTATATTTATATGTGAAAACCTCTCTTTCCTTATTACTTCCTATTAATTGCAACAATGACCAAAACTATGTTTGTCAACTCTCAACAACTTTTATGCCTCATACTTTTTATTTGTGAAGTCATTACTATCCATAAGATCAATATGAACTCTTTTATTCTTTTTATTCTTTCTACTTTCTCAAGACCATAGCAAAATAGCAAAGCCCTTGAATCAACACTAATCTTTATTATAGATAGCTCACGGACTCGATTACAAAAAGAGACCACAAAGCAAAACTCAAAACTAATTCATACCAAAACTTCAATCTACTAGATCAAGATACTACTAAAAGGATCGAAATAAGTACAATGGTAAATATAGGAGTGTGATGGTGATACGATACCGGGGCACCTCCCCCAAGCTTGGCAATTGCCAAGGGGAGTGCCCATACCCATGTGATTATGTCCTCGGAGGTGGTGAAGTAGGAGTTGTTGATGATGTAGGCTTGTCGTCCATCTTCCAAGGCATAGGCTCACCATCATAGAAGGATGATTGAGTCTCCGGGATCCTCAAATCTGCAGCCAAACTCATCCTCTTGAATCTATATTCATACTCACAGTTTTGATTTTTGCAAGTCATAGATCTGAGCTTGGAGGTGCTCGATTTTCTCTTGAAGCTTAAAGATGGTATCCCCAATGATCTTGGCATCCAGCTTGTGGTTGTTGCTGAACTCCATGATCATCATCTGATCGGCATTGAGTCCATTCTCCACCACCCCTTGGCACTTGAAAACTTATTGCTCCATGGCTTCGAGCTTTGTCTCCACGCTTCCGGTACGCCTTGGTCCCTCCACATCGCGGATGTGCAGCACCCCCTAACACATCTCAATAGTTTGAGAGTGTTGCAGCACCTCCGTGAGATAGAGGTTGATAACCCTCTCGGAAAACTTGCCCTTGGGAGCGCTTGGAGACATCATGGTGCTCTAGATCTGTCAAAAAAATAGCTCGAAACGAAAACAGAGGATAATTGCATGATACGGTGGTCAAAACCTTCGGGAGATTATATAATGAATTTTTACCGACCAAAATACGTAATGTGCAAGAAAACGGAGTTCGAGAGGCACACGAGGTGCCCACGAGACAGGGGGCGCGCCCAGTAAGGGTGGGAGCGCCCTCCACCCTCGTGGAGGCCTCGTGCCCTTCCCGGATTACTTCTTTCTTCCCAAAATTCTTAAATATCGCAAAACAGAGGAAAAATGCCATTAGAACTGTTTTGGAGTCGGTTTACTTACCGTACCACATATCTATTCCTTTTCGGAGTCTGAAACGTTCTGGAAAGTGTCCCTTATGTATTCCTCCGGGGTTACGGTCTCAATAATATTAGTTTCAACATTGATAGGATTACCTGAGATATAATGTTTGATTCTTTGACCGTTCACCACCCTCGGACTTGTGCCTTCGAAGTTGTTCATTTTTATGGCACCTGAATGATAGACCTCCTCGATAACGTAAGGACCTTCCCATTTAGAGAGAAGTTTTCCTGCAAAAAATCTTAAACGAGAGTTGAATAATAACACATAATCACCTACGTTAAATTCTCGCTTTTGTATCCTTTTGTCATGCCAGCGTTTGACTTTTTCTTTGAATAGCTTGGCATTCTCATAGGCTTGGGTTCTCCATTCATCAAGTGAGCTAATATCAAATAACCTCTTCTCACCGGCAAGTTTAAAGTCATAGTTGAGCTCTTTAATAGCCCAATATGCTTTATGTTCAAGTTCAAGAGGTAAGTGACATGCTTTTCCATAAACCATCTAATACGGAGACATACCCATAGGATTTTTATATTTAGTTCTATAGGCCCATAATGCATCATCAAGTTTTTTGGACCAGCTCTTTCTAGATCTATTGACAGTCTTTTGCAAAATTAATTTGAGCTCTCTATTGCTCAACTCTACTTGACCACTAGGCTGTGGGTGATAAGGAGATGCGATTCTATGATTAACATCATACTTAGCAAGCATCTTACGGAAAGCACCATGGATAAAATGTGAACCACCATCAGTCATAAGATATCTAGGGACTCCAAACCTCGGAAAAATAACTTCTTTAAACATTTTCATAGAAGTTTTATGATCATCACTACTAGTTGGAATAGCTTCTACCCACTTAGTAACGTAATCAATAGCAACTCAAATATGTGTGTAACCATTAGAGGCAGGAAAAGGTCCCATATAATCAAAGACCCAAACATCAAATGGTTCAATAACAAGAGAATAATTCATAGGCATTTCTTGACGTCTACTAATATTACCAATTCTTTGACATTCATCACAAGATAAGACAAACTTACGAGCATCTTTGAAGAGAGTAGGCCAAAAAAACCAGATTGCAATACCTTATGTGCAGTTTTACCTCCAGCGTGGTGTCCTCCATATGATTCGGAGTGACACTTGCGTAGGATCTGTTCCTGTTCATGCTCAGGTACACAACATCTAATAACACCATCTAGTCCTTTATAAAGGTGTGGGTCATCCCAGAAGTAATGCCTTAAATCGTAAAAGAACTTTTTCTTTTGCTGGCATGTGAAACTAGGTGGTATAAATTTAGCAACAAGTAATTAGCATAATCAGCATACCAAGGAGCAGTACGAGAAGCATTAACGACCGCTGCTATGTCTTGAGCTTGCGTTGGTTTTCCTTGAAGAGGAAAGGGTGATGCAGTAATAGTAGTGTAATTATTTCCCTCAGTTTTAGAGAACCAAGGTATCAATCTAGTAGGAGGCTCCTCAAAAGTCCCACGCACCTACACAAACAAACAAAGGACTCGCAACCAACGCAATAAAGGGGTTGTTAATCCCTTCACGGCCACTTGCGAAAGTGAGATCTGATAGAGATAGTATGATAAGATAAATATATTTTTGGTATTTTATAATATAGATTGGAAAAGTAAATATGCAAATAAAAGTAGATTGAAAGCTTATATGATAAAAGATAGACCCGAGGGCCATAGGTTTCACTAGTGGCTTCTCTCAAGATAGCATAAGTATTACGGTGGGTGAACAAATTACTGTCGAGCAATTGATAGAAAAGCGATTAATTATGAGATTATCTAGGCATGATCATGTATATAGGCATCACGTCCGTGACAAGTAGACCGACTCCTGCCTGCATTTACTACTATTACTCCACACATCGACCGCTATCCAGCATGCATCTAGAGTATTAAGTTCATAAGAACAGAGTAACGCATTAAGAAAGATGACATGATGTAGAGGGATAAACTCAAGCAATATGGTATAAACCCCATCTTTTTATCCTCGATGGCAACAATAAAATACGTGCCTTGCAACCCCTGCTATCACTGGGTAAGGACACCGCAAGATTGAACCCAAAGCTAAGCATTTCTCCCATGGCAAGAAAGATCAATCTAGTAGGCCAAACCAAACTGATAATTCGAAGATACTTGCAAAGATAACTCAATCATACATAAAAGAATTCAGAGGAGATTCAAACATTTCTCATAAATAAACTTGATCATAAACCCATAATTCATCAGATCTCCACAAACACACCGCAAAAAGAGTTACATCGAATAGATCTCCACAAGAGAGGGGGAGAACATGGTATTGAGATCCAAAAAGACAGAAGAAGCCATCTAGCTAATAAATATGGACCCGAAGGTCTGTGGTAAACTACTCACAACTCATCGGAGGGGCTATGGTGTTGATGTAGAAGCCCTCTGTGGTCGATTCCCCCTCCGGTGGAGCGCCGGCGAAGGCTCCAAGATGGGATCTCGCGGATACAGAAGGTTACGGTGGTGGAAATTGTTTTTCGTTGGCTCCCTGGATGTTTTCGGGGTACGTGGATATATATAGGAGGAAGAAGTAGGTCGGTGGCCGCCTGAGGGTCCCACGAGATAGGGGGCGTGCCCTGTAGGGGTGGGCGCGCCCTCCACCCTCGTGGCCACCTCGATCGCTTCTTGACTTGCACTCCAAGTCCTCTGGATCACGTTCTGTAATGCCCCGGTTTCGTTGCGCCAGGTGTCTGCCAGTTATTCGCCGTAGTTGCCATGTCTTTTGCTTGCGTGTTGCATTTTGCCATGTCATCATGTGCATTTCATTTTGCATACGTGTTCGATTCATGCATCCGAGCATTTTCCCCGTTTTCCGTTTTGCAATCCGGCACTCCTATGTCCTCCGGCGCCCCCTTTTACCTCTTTTCATGTGCGGGTGTTAAACTTTCTCGGAATGGACCGAGGTTTGCCAAGCGGCCTTGGTATAGCACCGGTAGACCACCTGTCAAGTTTCGTGCCATTTGGAGGTCGTTTGATACTCCAACGGTTAACCGGGTAACCATAAAAGCCCTCTTTGTGTTGCAACCCAACACCCCCTCCAACGTGGCCCAAAACCCAGCAAACTCCCCTCCATGCTCTCGGTCGTTCGATCACGATCGTGTGGGCGAAAACCGCACCTCATTTGGAGCCTCCTAGCTCCCTCTACCTATAAATATGTGCCCCTCCCCGATTTTCGCGCAGTCCAAACCCTTGCCAAACTCCTCCCGCCGCCGGACATGTCCAATCCCGCCGGACACGTCCAGCTTCCACCTCACCCCGGTGAATCAGCCGCCGCCACATCATCGCGCCGCCGCTCCCGGCCAACCGGAGCATGCCAAGTCAGCCGACGCGCTTTCTCTCTCCTTCCCGCACCGCCGCGGCCCTGCAGGCCCACGGCCGGCCCGCCCGGCCCGACCGCGCGTCCCGCGCCCCTCC
>NC_041391.1:149229409-149250137 GCF_002162155.2 Triticum dicoccoides
CTTCGCCGGAGCTCGGCCGGATCCGACGAGATCCGACCGGATCCGCCTCGTCCTGCCCCTGCAAGACCTCACCGGCCCCATCTCCCTCCTCTTCTCCGGCGAGCTCTCCGGCGAGATCCGCCTCGCCTCGAAAACCGTGCCAGATCTGGATCCCGAAGGTTGACCCCGATTTCCACTAAGTCCCTGAGAATTTTGACATTATCATGCCATGTTCATCGCATCATAACTCCATGCATACTGCTCCATTTCGTGCATGTAATATGTCAAATTGTTCGCCTCGACGAGTACTTCATTTCATTCCATTGCATCATGTTCATTTGAGGTCATCTTGAAGCCCGAATCATCGTTGCAAGAGTGCATGTTGCTGTTAACCTGCTGAAACTGTTATAACATGCTCATTTGTCATTTTTGCCATGTTTGGTGTGTTCATTCTATGAGGTTGATGTATACATGTGTTTTGATCTATGCCATGCTATCTTTCCAGAGGTGCTATCCATGTATTTTTGTGAGTTGTGTGCTGAGTGCATCAAGCTTGTTAAGTAGGGTACTTGTTGTTGCTGTTTTGCTAGGCTGAATCTGTTATTTTGTGATGCCATGTAAACCTGCTGCTACAAGTCATTTCGTGCATAATCTGGAGATGTTCACTAAGTGTGATTTGTTATACGTGTCATGATCTATCCATCCATGCCCTTGGTTTAATTTATAGCCTGCTGTAGCTTGTTGTTATCTTGCTCCAAAGTTGCTAAATAATGTTGCTGTCAGCCTGTTAACATGAAGTTCAATGTTGCCATGTTTGTTATTAGTGATTCATGCACTCTATGAACTTGATCTTGCCATGCTTAGCTTCATAAACATGTCTTCTTACTGTTGGTTGTCTTTTAATGCCATGTATTTCTCTGTAGTGAGTGGCTCAAGCTCACCAACATGCCTACTTATCGTTGTTCCTGCCATGTATGAATCTGTCATATAACTTGCCATGTTTACATGGGTGCCATCATATCTTCTGATCCTTTTTGGCTCATGGTCAGTAAGGGACTTTTGTTCCATGCAATTAGTAGATTCATGCAATGCCTTTGTTTACCATGTTAAGTTCCTGTAACATGTTGTTTGATAGCTCTAAACATTGCAACCTAATCTTATTTCCTGATAAGTCTGAAACTGTTAATATATGCAATCTCGCCATGTGTTTTTGAGCATGTTCTAGTGATTTCTGGAGATAGATCAGTGTTCATGTTTTGTTATGCTTTACTTGTACTTCATGCCCATGCCTTTTTTTTTACGTTGAGACGCTGTAGCATGTTGTTTTGATGCTTGCAAGATGCCTAGTTGATGTTATGGACAGATTGTTGCTATAACTTGTATAGGGTGTATGTGTTGATCCGTTGCCCCGTTTTGAGTGTGCTCTATATGAAACTTTTTTGATTTTGCATGTAGTTTCATATTATCATGTTGCATCCTTGTTTTGAGATGTTTACTTGATGTTTGGATGCATTTTGCATCAATGCCATGTTTAACTTGTTTTGCTCATATCTTCTAGGCCGTAGCTCCGAACTAAATGAACTTTATATGTAACTTGACTAGAATTTTGTGTAGATCCTCGTGGTGCATCTTAACTTGCTATTTAACAACTTCAACTTAATGTTTGTTCAGTTCTGGACCAATTTCAAAATTTGCATATGAGGACTTACCGGAATTGTTATATGTTGTTTCCGGCCTCATTTAAACTTGCTTTGATGTGTTGCTCTTGTTTACATCGTCTCTTGCCATGAGTAGCTTCATGTAGCTTTTTCATGCATCATGCTTGTTGTGCATCATGTCTTGTATATGTGTGGTGTGTTTACTATGTTGTGTGTTTCTTCTCGATAGTTTCCCGTTTCGTTGCGATCATGAGGATTCGTTCGTCTACGCTTGGTTCGTCTTCGTGGCTTCATCTTCTTCATGGACTCGTTCTTCTTCCTAGCAGGATTTCAGGCAAGATGACCGCTACCCTGGATCTCACTACTATCATTGCTATGCTAGTTTCTTCGTTCTATCGCCTTGCTGCGCTACCTATCTTTTGCTCATCAAGCCTCCCAAATTGCCATGAACCTCTAACCTTTGACACCCCTCCTAGCAAACCATTGATTGGCTATGTTACCGCTTTGCTCAGCCCCTCTTATAGCGTTGCTAGTTGCAGCTGAAGTTGAAGATTGCTCCATGGTGAACAGGATTATGTTGGGATATCACAATATCTCTTATATTATTAATGCATCTATATACTTTGTAAAGGGTGGAAGACTCGGCCTTATGCCTGGTGTTTTGTTCCACTCTTGCCGTCCTAGTTTCCGTCATACCGGTGTTATGTTCCCGGATTTTGCATTCCTTACGCGGTTGGGTGATTTATGGGACCCCCTTGACAGTTCGCTTTGAATAAAACTCCTCCAGCAAGGCCCAACCTTGGTTTTACCATTTGCCTCACCACCACCTACTTTTCCCTTAGGAGTCGTGCTCTCAAGGGTCATCTTTATTTTAGCCCCCCCGGGCCAGTGCTTGTCTAAGTGTTGGTCCGAACCGAGTAGACTGTGGGGCCCCCTCGGGGAAACTCGAGGTTTGGTTTTACTCGTAGGATGTCTCATCCGGTGTTGCCCTGAGAACGAGATATGTGCAGCTCCTATCGGGATTGTCGGCGCATCGGGCGGCTTTGCTGGTCTTGTTTTACCATTGTCAAAATGTCTTGTAAACCGGGATTCCGAGTCTGATCGGGTCTTCCTGGGAGAAGGTTTATCCTTCGTTGATCGCGAGAGCTTATCATGGGCTAAGTTGGGACACCCCTGCAGGGTTTAAACTTTTGAAAGTCGTGCCCGCGGTTATGGGTAGATGGGAATTTGTTAATGTCCGGTTGTAGATAACTTGACACTAGATCCGAATTAAAACGCATCAACCGTGTGTGTAGCCGTGATGGTCTCTTCTCGGCGGAGTCCGGCAAGTGAACACGGTTTCTGGGTTATGTTTGACATAAGTAGGAGTTCAGGATCACCTCTTGATCATTGCTAGCTTCACGATCGTTCCTTTGCTTCTCTTCTCGCTCTCTTTTGCGTATGTTAGCCATCATACTTGCTTGGTCGCTGCTGCAACCTCACCACTTTACCCCTTCCTTTCCCATTAAGCTTTGCTAGTCTTGATACCCATGGTAATGGGACTGCTGAGTCCTCGTGGCTCACAGATTACTACAACAACAGTTGCAGGTACAGGTTGTGATGATCATGACGCGAGAGCGATGCTTGCTTGTTTTGGAGTTCTTCTTCTGCTTCTTCTTCGATCAGGGGATAGGTTCCAGGTCGGCAGCCTGGGCTAGCAGGGTGGATGTCGTTTAAGTTTCTGTTTGTGTTTCATCCGTAGCCGGATGTTGTTCCCATGTAAGATGATGTTGTATTCTTGTGGCATGTATGCCTCTTGTATGTATCCCCATCTATTATGTAATGTTGATGTAATGATATCCACCTTGCAAAAGCGTTTCAATATGCGGGTCTATCCTTGGTGCGACCTTCGAGTTCCTTTTGGATAGGGTCGCATATTGGGGCGTGACACGTTCATTCCAAAAATCACGCTCCCGAAGGTTTCATTCCGTTTGGACTCCGTTTGATATTCCTTTTCTTCGAAATACTGAAATAGGCAAAAAAAACAGCAATATGGGTTGGGCCTCCGGTTAGTAGGTTAGTCCCAAAAATGATATAAATGTGTAAAATAAAGTCCATAAACATCCAAAAGGGGTAATATAATAGCATGGAACAACAAAAAATTATAGATATGTTGGAGATGTATCAAGCATTCCCAAGCTTAATTCCTGCTCGTCCTCGAGTAGGTAATGATAAAAACAGAATTTTTGATGTGAAATGCTACCTAGCAAAATTCTCAATGTAATTTTCTTTATTATGGCATGAATGTTCAGATCCAAATGATTCAAAATAAAAGTTCATATTGACATAAGAAATAGTAGTACTTCAAGCATACTAATAAAAGCAATCATGTCTTCTCAAAATAACCTGGCTAAAGAAAGTTCATCCCTACAAAATCATATAGTTAGGCTATGCTTCATTTTTGTCACACAAAAATGTTCCCAAATTCTACACCCCCGATGACAAGCCAAGCAATTGTTTCGTACTTAAATAATCTCAAACCTTTTCAACCTTCACGCAATACATGAGCGTGAGCTATTAAATATAGCACTATGGGTGGAATAGAATATGATGATGGGGACTGTGTGGAGAAGACAAAAAAGGAGAAAGTCTCAAATTGACGAGGATAATCAACGGGCTATGGAGATGCCCTTCAATTGATGTCAACATGAGGAGTAGGGATTGCCATGCAACGGATGCACTAGAGCTATAAATGAATGAAAGCTCAATAAAAGAAAACTAGTGGGTGTGCATCCAACTTGCTTGCTCATGAAGACCTAGGGCATTTGAGGAAGCCCATCGTAGGAATATACAAGCCAAGTTCTATAATGAAAAATTCCCACTAGTATATGAAAGTGACAACATATGAGACTCGCTATATGAAGAACATGGTGCTACTTTGAAGCACAATATATGAGACTCACTATATGAAGGACATGGTGCTACTTTGAAGCACAAGTGTGGAAAAAGAGATAGTAACATTGCCCCTTTTTATTTTTTTTATTTTTAATTTTTTTTTCTTCCTTTTTTCTTTTTTTCTTTTTTTTCTTTGGCCTTTTTTTGGCCTTTTTTTGGGGGACAATGCTCTAATAATGATGATCATCACACTTTTGTTGATTTACAACACATGAATTACAACTCAAAACTAGAACAAGATATGACTCTATATGAATGCCTCTGGCAGTGTACCGGGATGGTGCAATGAATCAAGAGTGGCATGTATGAAAAATTATGCATCGTGGCGTTGCCACAAATACGATGTCAACTACATGATATCTTGGAATGGATATGGAAATGCCATAATAGGTAGGTATGGTGGTTGTTTTGAGGAAGATATAAGGAGGTTTATGTGTGATAGAGCGTATCATATCACGGGGTTTGGGATGCACCAGCGAAGTTTGCACCAACTCTGAAGGTGAGAAAGGGCAATGCACGGTACCGAAGAGGCTAGCAATGATGGAAAGGTAAAAGTGCGTATAATCCATAAACTCAACATTAGTCAAAAGAACTCATATACTTATTGCAAAAATTCAGAAGTCATCAAAAACCAAGCACTACATGCATGCTCCTAGAGGGATAGATTGGTAGGAAAAGACCATCGCTCGTCCCCGACCACCACTCATAAGGATGCACAATCCAAGTACACTTCATGTTTCAAATTTGTTACACAACTTTAACCATACGTGAATGTTACGGGACTTGCTAACTTCAACACAAGCATTCTTTAAATTCATAATCACTCAACTAGCATGACTTTAATATCACTACCTCCATATCTCAAAACAATTACCAAGTATCAAATTGATCATAGCATCCAATTCACTTCCTATGATAGTTTTTATTATACCCAACTTGGATGCCTACCATTCTAGGACCAATTTTATAACCATAGAAAATACCATGCTGTTCTAAAAGACTCTCAAAATAATATAAGTGAAGCATGAGAGACTAGCAATTTCTACAAAATTAAGCCACCATCATGCTCTAAAAGATATAAGTGAAGCACTAGAGAAAAAACTATCTAGCTCAAAAGATATAAGTGAAGCACATAGAGTATTCTAATAAATTCAAGTGGGCTTCTCCCAAAAGGTGTGTACAGCAAGGATGATCGTGGAAAACTAAAAAGCAAATACTAATATCATACACGACGCTCCAAGCAAAACACATATCATGTGGCGAATAAAAATATAGCTCCAAGTAAAGTTACCAATGAACAAAGATGAAAGAGGGGATGCCTTCCCGGGGCATCCCCAAGCTTAGGCTTTGGGCTACTCTTGAATATCTTGGGGTGCCATGGGCATCCCCAAGCTTAGGCTTTTGCCACTCCTTATTCCATAGTCCATCAAATATTTACCCAAACTTGAAAACTTCACAACACAAAACTCAACAGGAAATCTCATAAGCTCCGTTAGTGAAAGAAAACAAAACCACCACATAATATACTGTAATGAACTCATTGTTTATTTATATTGGTGTTAAACCTACTGTATTCCAAGTTCTCTATGGTTCATACCACTTAATACTAGCCATAGATGCATCAAAATAAGCAAACGACACACGAAAGGCAGAATCTGTCAAAAACAGAACAGTCTGTAGCAATCTGTAACTAACGCAAACTTCTGGAACTCTAAAACTCCTACCAAAATAGGAAGTCCTGGGAAATTTGTCTATTAATCAGCAGCAAAAATAGTTAACACAAAAGCGCGTTTTTGTGATTTAAAAAAACTAATTTCGTGCGCGTAAAGTTTCTGTTTTCAGCAGAATCAAATTAACTATCACCATAGGTTATCCTATAGGTTCTACTTGGCACAAACACTAATTAAAACATAAAAAAACATCTAAACATAAGGTATATGCAAAATTTATTACTAAACAAAAACAAAAACAAAAAACACAAATAAAATTGGGTTGCCTCCCAACTAGCGCTATCGTTTAACGCTCGTAGCTAGGCATAAAAGCGAAGAAAGATCTAAGTAGTGCCATCTTTGGCACTCAATTCATAAGTAGATCGCATGATAGATTCATAAGGTAATTTGACTTTCTTTATTGGAAAGTGCTCCATGCCTTTCCTTAATGGAAATTGGAATCTAATATTCCCTTCCTTCATATCAATAATCGTGCCAATCATTCTAAGGAAAGGTCTACCAAGAATAATAGGGCAAGAAAGATTGCAATCTATATCAAGAACGATAAAATCTATGGGCACCAAATTTCTATTTGCAACAATGATAACATCATTGATCCTTCCCATTGGTTTTTTAATGGTGGAATCCGCAAGGTGAAAATTTAAAGAGCAATCATCAAGATCATGGAAACCTAGAATATCACATAAAGTTTTCGGAATCGTGGAAACACTAGCACCCAAATCACACAAAGCATAACACTCATGATCTTTAATTTTAATCTTTATAGTAGGTTCCCACTCATCATTAAGTTTTCTAGGTATAGAAACTTCCAAATTAAGTTTTTCATCATAAAATTACGTCAAGGCATCAACGATATGTTTGGTAAAGGCTTTATTTTGACTATAAGCATGAGGAGAATTAACAACGGATTGCAACAAGGAAATACAACCTTCTAAAGAACAATTATCATAATCAAATTCCTTCAAATCCGAGATTGTGGGTTCAATGCTATTTAAAGTCATGACCTCTCCAATCCCACTTTTACCAAATTTAGCATCAAGATCTAAAAACTCCAAATTATTGGGATGCCTTCTAACTAAAGTTAACTCATCTCCAGTCTCATTTATTAAGATTCATATTGCAAAACAAAGATCTAATAGGAGACACATCAATAACTTTAAGATCTTCATCATTATTTTCACCTAATTTTTCTGGTTTGCCAGCCATCTTATTGACTAAGGTAGCTTGCTTATCAGAAATTTTGGCTATAGAATTTTCAAGCCGGGTAATTTGAGAGTTCAAGCCATAAAATTCTTTAGACATGTCATCAAGCTCCTTGTTTATAAACCCCAAAAAACCTTTTTGTTCTTTAAGCTCTTTTCTGAAGAAATTATTATGCTCAAATTGTAAAGTCATAAAGCTTCTAATGTTTGATTCAATCTCTTCCAACCTTCTAAGAAGGTGGTCGGTATTCTTAGGCAAAGCCATAAGGACAAACAGGCACACAAAAAGACAAGTGAAAAAGAGAGGAGAAGATTGGGAAAGAGAGGGCAAATAAAACGACAAGGGTGAATTGGGGGAGAGGAAAACGAGAGGCAAATGGAAAATAATGTAAATGCGAGGGAGATGAGTTTGTGATGGGTACTTGGTATGTCTTGACTTGAGCGAAGAACTCCCCGGCAACGGCTCCAGAAATCCTTCTTGCTACGTCTTGAGCTTGTGTTGGTTTTCCTTGAAGAGGAAAGGGTGATGCAATAATAGTAGCGTAAGTATTTCCCTCAGTTTTTGAGAACCAAGGTATCAATCCAGTAGGAGGCTCCTCAAAAGTCCCACGCACCTACACAAACAAACAAAGAACTCACAACCAACGCAATAAAGGGGTTGTCAATCCCTTCACGGCCACTTGCAAAAGTGAGATCTGATAGAGATAGTATGATAAGATAAATATATTTTTGGTATTTTACAATATAGATTGGAAAAGTAAAGATGCAAATAAAAGTAGATTGAAAGCTTATATGGTAAAAGATAGACCCGGGGGCCATAGGTTTCACTAGTGGCTTCTCTCAAGATAGCATAAGTATTATGGTGGGTGAACAAATTACTGTCGAGCAATTGATAGAAAAGCGAATAATTATGAGATTATCTAGGCATGATCATGTATATAGGCATCACGTCCGTGACAAGTAGACCGACTCCTGCATGCATCTACTACTATTACTCCACACATCGACCGCTATCCAGCATGCATCTAGAGTATTAAGTCCATAAGAACAGAGTAACGCATTAAGAAAGATGACATGATGTAGAGGGATAAACTCAAGCAATATGATATAAACCCCATATTTTTATCCTCGATGTCAACAATACAATACGTGCCTTGCAACCCCTGCTGTCACTGGGTAAGGACACCGCAAGATTGAACCTAAAGCTAAGCACTTCTCCCATGGCAAGAAAGATCAATCTAGTAGCCCAAATCAAACTGATAATTCAAAGAGACTTGCAAAGATAACTCAATCATACATAAAAGAACTCAGAGGAGATTCAAATATTTCTCATAGATAAACTTGATCATAAACCCACAATTCATCGGATCTCGACAAACACACTGCAAAAAGAGTTACATCAAATAGATCTCCACAATAGAGGGGGAGAACATGGTATTGAGATCCAAAAAGAGAGAAGAAGCCATCTAGCTAATAACTATGGACCCGAAGGTCTGTGGTAAACTACTCACAACTCATTGGAGGGGCTATGGTGTTGATGCAGAAGCCCTCCATGGTCGATTCCCCCTCCGGCGGATCACTGGTGAAGGCTCCAAGATGGGATCTCGCGGATACAGAAGGTTACGATGGTGGAATTGTTTTTCATTGGCTCCCTGGATCTTTTTGGTGTACGTGGGTATATATAGGAGGAAGAAGTAGGCCGGTGGCCGCCCAAGGGGCCCACGAGATAGAGGGCACGCCCTGTAGAGGTGGGCGCGCCCTCCACCCTCTTGGCCGCCTCGATCGCTTCTTGACTTGCACTCCAAGTCCTCTGGATCACGCTCGTTCCAAAAATCACGCTCCCGAAGGTTTCATTCCGTTTGGACTCCGTTTGATATTCCTTTTGTTCGAAATACTGAAATAGGCAAAAAAACAGCAATGCGGGCTGGGCCTTCGGTTAGTAGGTTAGTCCCAAAAGGGGTAATATAATAGCATGGAACAATAAAAAATTATAGATACGTTGGAGACGTATCAACCGCTAATTGTTCATCAGGAAAGCTATCATCAATAGGTAGTGGGTCATCAAGAACATTCTCTAACCTAGACAGGTTGTCTGCAATGGGATTCTCAGCCCCCTTTCTATCAATAATATGCAAATCAAATTCTTGGATTAAGAGAACCCATCTAATAAGTCTAGGCTTAGCATCTTTCTTTTCCATAAGATATTTAATAGCAGCATGATCAGTGTGAATAGTAACTTTGGAATCAACAATATAAGGTCTGAACTTATCACAAGCAAATACAACTTCTAAAAACTCTTTTTAGTAGTAGCATAATTTCTCTGGGCAGTATCAAGAGTTTTACTAGCATATTGGATAACATTCAATTTCTTATCAACTCTTTGCCCTAGAACAGCACCTACAGCATAATCGCTAGCATCACACATAACTTCAAACGGTAAATTCCAATCAGGTGGCTGAACAATAGGTGCAGTGATCAAAGCTTTCTTAAGTATTTCAAATGCTTCTGCACAATCATCATCAAAGACAAAAGGAATATATTTTTGTAATAAATTAGTCAGAGGCCTAGAGATTTTAGAAAAGTCCTTAATGAACCTCCTGTAGAAACCAGCATGACCAAGGAAACTTCTTATACCTTTTATGTCCTTGGGACATTGCATCTTTTCAATAGCATCAACTTTAGCTTTATCAACTTCAATACCTCTCTCAGAAATCTTATGCCCCAAGACAATGCCTTCATTAACCATAAAGTGGCACTTTTCCCAATTTAGTACGAGACTAGTGTCTTCACATCTCTCCAAAACTCGATCAAGGTTGCTCAAGCAATCATCAAAAGAGGATCCATAAACGGAAAAATCATCCATGAATACCTCACAAATCTTTTCACAAAAGTCATAGAATATAGCCATCATGCATCTTTGAAAGGTAGCAGGTGCATTACATAAACCAAAAGGCATACGTCTATAAGCAAAAGTACCAAAAGGGCAAGTAAAAGTAGTTTTTGATTGATCCTCCACTGACACAGGTATTTGAGAGAAACCAGAGTAACCATCTAGAAAGCAGAAATGTGTATGTTTGGATAGTCTTTCTAGCATTTGATCAATAAAAGGTAAAGGGTAATGATCTTTCTTAGTGGCTTTATTTAATTACGGAAATCAATTACCATCCTATAACATGTAATAATTCTTTACGGGATCAATTCATCTTTATCATTAGGAATGACAGTAATACCTCCCTTCTTAGGAACGCAATGGACAGGACTTACCCACTCACTATCAGCAACGGGATAAATTATACCTGCCTCAAGGAGCTTTAGTATCTCCTTTCTTACCACTTATTTCATCTTAGGATTTAACCATCGTTGAGGATCTCTAACTGGTTTGGCATCTTTCTCCACTTTAATTTTGTGTTGGCATAGAGTGGGACTAATGCCCTTAAGATCATGCAGAGTATATCCAATAGCAGCACGGTGCTTCTTCAGAGTTTTCAATAATCTTCCTTCTTCTTGCTCTGAAAGGTTAGCACTAATAATAACAGGATATATTTTCTTTTTATCAAGATAAGCATACTTAAGATTATCAGGTAATGGTTTGAGCTCAAACACGGGATCACCCTTGGGTGGAGGGGGGTCCCCTAGGATTTCAACAGGTAGGTTGTGTTTCAGAATATGACCATGTTTAAGGAACACTTCATCTATTTCCCTTCTTTCATTCATAAACATATCATTTTCATGGTCTAGCAAATATTGTTCTAATGGATCACTAGGAGGCACGGCAACAGAAGCAAGACCAATAATCTCATCCTTACTAGGTGATTCTCTATCATGAGGTTGTCTACGAAACTTAGCAAAATTAAACTCATGAGACATATCCCCTAAGCCAATTGTAACAGTATCCTTTTCACAATTAATCCTAGCATTAACAGTATTCAAGAAGGGTCTGCCAAAAATAATGGGACAAAAGTCATCTTGTGGGGAACCAAGAACAAAAAAAATCAGCAGGGTATTTAACTTTCACACACAAGACTTCAACACCTCTAACTATCCCTACTGGCTTAATGGTGTCCCTATTGGCAAGCTTAATAGTAACATCAATATCTTCTATTTCAGTGGGTACAATATCATGCATAATTTCTTTATATAAGTCATAGGGTATTGCACTAGCACTAGCACCCATATCACATAGGCCATGATAACAATGATCTCCTATTTTAACAGAAATAATAGGCATGCCTACAATAGGTCTATGTATCTTAGCATCGGGTCTAGGAATATTAGCAGCATGTTCACAGAAGTAAATAACATGCCCATCTAAATTATCATCCAAGAGATCTTTAACCATAGCAATACTAGGTTCAACTTTGATTTGCTCAGGAGGTGTATAAGTTCTAGTATTACTCTTACGAACAACAGTCGAAGTTTTAGCATGATCCTTTATCCTAACAGGAAAAGGAGGTTCCTCAACATAAGTAGTAGGAACAACAGGATCATCATAAGTGATAGTGTTTTCTTCAACTGTAATAGGTGCAACTACTTTTACTTCAATGGGAGGATTATATTTAAACCACTTCTCCTTAGGGAGATCAACATGAGTAGCAAAAGATTCGCAAAAAGCAGCTACTATCTCAGAGTCAAGTCCATATTTAGAGCTAAATCCACGAAAAGCATCGATATCCATAAAAGATTTAACACAATCAAACTTAGGTGTTATACCTGACTCCTTACCATCGTCGAAACCCCAATCTTCAGAGTTGCATTTAATTCTTTCCAATAAGTCCCACTTGAATTCAGTAGTCTTCAGCATATAAGAACCAACACAGGAAGTATCAAGCATATGGTGCGATCATTGAGAGAAAGCCGAGCATAATTTTTTTGAATAATCATATCTCTTGAGAGCTCATGATTGGGGCATGAATATAACATTGACTTAAGCCTCCCCCAAGCTTGAGCGATGCTTTCTCCTTCGCGAGGCCAAAAATTATATATGTAATTACGATCACGATGGACAAGATGCATAGGATAGAACTTCTGGTGAAATTCCAACTTCAATCGTTTATAATTCCAAGATCCCGTATCATCACATAGCCTATACCATGTCAATGCATCTCCCTTCAAAGATAAAGGGAAGACCTTCCTTTTGACAACATCATTGGGAATACCTGCAAGCTTAAATAATCCACAAACTTCATCCACAAAGATAAGGTGTAAATCGGGATGCAATGTTCCATCTCCTACAAAGGGATTAGCTAGCAGTTTCTCTATCATACCCGAAGGATTCTCAAAGTAAATATTTTCAGTAGGTTCAGTAGGTTGAGGAGAAACTCTTTGCTCTACTAGTCGGGGTGAAGATACCCCGAACAAGCCCCTCAAAGGATTAGTTTCCATAGTAACAAGTGACAGAAAATTTCAGCATACTATATAAATGTTTCCTTACCAAGTTCCACTCACCAAAGGCGCTTCACTCCCCGGCAACAGCGCCAGAAAAGAGTCTTGATGACCCACAAGTATAGGGGATATATCATAGTCCTTTCGATAAGTAAGAGTGTAGAACCCAACGAGGAGCAGAAGGAAATGGCAAGCGGTTTTCAGTAAGGTTTTCTCTGCAAGCACTGAAATTGTAGGTAACAGATAGTTTTGTGATAAGATAATTTGTAACGGGTAACAAGCAATGAAAGGAAATGAAGTGCAGCAAGGTGGCCCAATCCTTTTTGTAGCAAAGTACAAGCCTGGACAATTTCTTATAGTGAGAAAAGCGCTCCCGAGGACACATGGGAATTATCGTCAAGCTAGTTTTCATCACGCTCATATGATTCGCGTTCGGTACTTTGATAATTTGATATGTGGGTGGACCTGTGCTTGGGTACTGCCCTTACTTGGACAAGCATCCCACTTATAATTAACCCCTATTGCAAGCATCCGCAACTACAAAATAAGTAGTAAGGTAAACCTAACCACATCATTAGACATATGGATCCAAATCAGCCCCTTACAAAGCAACACATAAACTAGGGTTTAAGCTTCTGTCACTCTAGCAACCCATCATCTACTTATTACTTCCCAATGCCTTCCTCTAGGCCCAAATAATGGTGAAGTGTCATGTAGTCGACGTTCACATAACACCACTATAGGAGAGACAACATACATCTCATCAAAATATCAAACGAATACCAAATTCACATGACTACTAATAGCAAGACTTCACCCATGTCCTCAGGAACAAATGTAACTACTCACAAAGCATATTCATGTTCATAATCAGAGGAGTATTAATATGCATTAAGGATATAAACATATGATCTTCCACCAAGTAAACCAATTAGCATCAACTACAAGGAGTAATCAACGCTACTAGCAACCCACAGGTACCAATTTGTGGTTATGATACAAGATTGGTACAAGAGATGAACTAGGGTTTTGAGAGGATATGGTGCTAGTGAAGATGTTGATGGAGATTGACCCCCTACCGATGAGAGGATCGTTGGTGATGATTTCCCCCTCCCAGAAGGAAGTTTCCCCTGCAGAACAGCTCTGCCGGAGCCCTAGATTGGTTTCGTCAAGGTTCCGCCTCGTGGCGGTGGAGTTTCGTCCCGTAAGCTTGCTTGTGATTTTTTCCAGGGTTGAAGCCTTCATATAGCAGAAGATGGGCACCGGAGGGCCACCAGGGGGCCCAGGAGACCCCTACTGGACGCGCCCCCACTCTCCTGGCTAGGGTGTGGGCCCCCTCTGGTGTTTTCTTCGCTCAATATTTCTTATTAATTCCAAAAATGACTTCCGTGGAGTTTCAGGATTTTTGGAGCTGTGCAGAATAGGTTTCCAATATTTGCTCCTTTTCCAGCCAGAATTCTAACTACCGGCATTCCCCCTCTTCATGATAAACCTTGTAAAATAAGAGAGAATAGCGATAAGTATTGAGATATAATGTGTAATAATAGCCCATAATGCAATAAATATTAATATAAAAGCATGATGCAAAATGGATGTATCAGAGGGGGAAATCATCACCATCATCATCACCAACGATCCTCTCATCGGGAAGGGGTCAATCTCCATCAACATCTTCACCAGCACCATCTCCTCTCAAACCCTAGTTCATCTCTTGTATCCAATCTTTGTACCAAAACCTCATATTGGTACCTGTGGGTTGCTAGTAGTGTTGATTACTCCTTGTAGTTGATGCTAATTGGTTTATTTGGTGGAAGATCATATGTTCAGATCCTTGATGCATATTAATACCCCTCTAATCATGAACATGAATATGCTTTGTGAGTAGTTACGTTTGTTCCTGAGGACATGGGTGAAGTCTTGCTATTGGTAGCCATGTGAATTTGGTATTCGTTCGATATTTTGATGAGATGTATGTTGTCTCTCCTCTAGTGGTGTTATGTGAACGTTGACTACATGACACTTCACCATTATTTGGGCCTAGAGGAAGGCATTGGGAAGTAATAAGTAGATGATGGGTTGCTAGAGTGACAGAAGCTTAAACCCTAGTTTATAAGTTGCTTCGTAAGGGGCTCATTTGGATCCACTTGTTTCATGCTATGGTTAGGTTTACCTTAATACTTCTTTTGTAGTTGTGGATGCTTGCAATAGGGGTTAATCATAAGTGGGATGCTTGTCCAAGAAAGGACAGTACCCAAGCACCAGTCCACCCACATATCAAATTATCAAAGTAACGAACGCGAATCATATGAGCGTGATGAAAACTAGCTTGACGATAATTCCCATGTGTCCTCGGGAGCGCTTTTCTCATTATAAGAACTTGTCCAGGCTTGTACTTTGCTACAAAAAGGATTGGTCCACCTTGCTACACCTTATTTACTTTCATTGCTTGTTACCCGTTACAAATTATCTTATCACAAAACTACCTGTTACCTACAATTTCAGTGCTTGCAGAGAATACCTTACTGAAAGCCGCTTGTCATTTCCTTTTGCTCCTCGTTGGGTTCGACACTCTTACTTATCTAAAGGACTAGATAGATCCCCTATACTTGTGGGTCATCAGAGAGTTCTGTCAGCACGATGGCGTGGTGACAGTGATGATGAAGTTATCGGTGCAGGGCTTCGCCTAAGCACTACGACGATATGACTGAGGTGGAAAACTGTGGAGGGGGGCACCGCACACGGCTAAAGATCAACTTGTGTGTCTATGGGGTGCCCCTCCCCCATATATAAAGGAGGGAGGGAGGAGAAGGCCGTCCAGGGGAGGAGGCGTGCCATGGGGGGGCAATCCTACTCCAAGTAGGAATCCCCCCCCCCCCTTTCCTATTCCAACAAGGAGAAGGGGGAAGGGGGAGGAGAGAAGGAAAGGGGGGACGCCCCCCCTAGTCCAATTCGGTTTGGGCTAGAGGGGGCGCGCGCCACACCTTGGCCTGCCTCCTCTCTTTCACCACTTGGCCCATGAGGCCCATTAACCCCCCGGGGTTTTCGGCAACACCTTGGTACTCCGGAAAATAACCGATACACCTCGGAACTATTCCAGTGTCCGAATATAGTCTTCCAATATATCAATCTTTATGTATCGACCATTTGGAGACTCCTCGTTATGTCTGTGATCTCATCCGGGACTCCAAACAACGTTCGGTACATCAAATCACATAAACTCATAATACCAATCGCCATCGAACATTAAGCGTGCGGACCCTATGGGTTCGAGAACTATGTAGACATGACCGAGACACGTCTCCGGTCAATAACCAATAGCGGAACCTGGATGCTCATATTGGTTCCTACATATTCTATGAAGATCTTTATCGGTCAAGCCGCATAACAACATACGTTGTTCCCTTTGTCATCGGTATGTTACTTGCCTGAGATTCGATCGTGGGTATCATTATACCTAGTTCAATCTCGTTACCGGCAAGTATCTTTACTCGTTCCGTAATACTTCATCCTGCAACTAACTCATTAGTCACAATGCTTGCAAGGCTTATAGTGATGAGTATTACCGAGAGGGCCCAGAGATACCTCTCCGATACATGGAGTGACAAATCCTAATCTCGATCTATGCCAACCCAACAAACACCTTTGGAGACACCTGTAGAACATCTTTATAATCACCCATTTATGTTGTGACGTTTGATAGCACAGAAGGTGTTCCTCCGGTATTCGGGAGTTGCATAATCACATAGTCTGAGGAACATGTATACGTCATGAAGAAAGCAGTAGCAATGAAACGGTAACGATCATAATGCTAAGCTAACGGATGGGTCATGTCCATCATATCATTCTCCTAATGATATGATCTCGTTCACCAAATGACAACACATGTCTATGGTTAGGAAACATAACCATATTTGATTAACGAGCTAGTCAAGTAGAGGCATACTAGGGACACTTTGTTTTGTCTATGTATTCACACATGTACTAAGTTTCTGGTTAATACAATTCTAGCATGAATAATAAACATTTATCATGAAATAAGGAAATAAATAATAACTATTATTTCCTCTAGGGCATATTTCCTTCATGATGATAATCATATGAATAGGCATTGAAGTTGTTTCCCTATACATGAGTGTAATGATTTGAAGATGTATGCAAGTACTCCTTCTGACGTGGTACAAGGTGATAATCATTCGAGAATGATATTTGAGTAGATTTGGAATGATAACCATTTCCTTGTCGATGACTATCATGCACCGTCAGGTTAGCAGTAACAGGTAAATTTTCAACGGTGCACTTCTTTACCCAAATTTGCTTCATGGGTGAACCTTTCCTGCAGTTAGTTCCAACATATCGAGCGAAAACCTTACCATTCTGTTGCTTGAAAAGTTTGTAATTTGAGTCATTTGACTAAAACCACTGAAGTGAAGGTATTTCCATTTGCTGCTAGGTTTTCCTTCCAAACCAGGGCAATCAGCGATGACATGTCCGTATAACTTGCACTTGAAGCACTTCATATCTTTCAGAGGCAATCTTCTTCTAGATGATACAGGCTCATCATTGTTTGTGAGATAGAGATTGTGCCTTCTTAGACCACTTACCCTTTGAGTGAGCATCTCTAGTTCTCTGGTGATGGAGTGTTGATTCTCGACATCTTCTTCTTCTTCTTCTTCTTCTTCTTCTTCTTCTTCTTCTTCTTCAGAACTGCCATAGTGTGAGAGAATTTCTCCTTCACTTTCAGAAGAGGATTCTTGATTGGCATTTTCCAGCTCCATCTTTTCTTCATGAATAGACGACAGTGTCATGACCTCAACATAGTGAAGCTCTTCATAGTCAGGTCTTTGTTTGATTTCAGACACAATGGGATCGAAGGATTCATCAAGTGTGCTCAGAAGCTTGTTGACTACATCTCTGTCGGTGATATCAGTTACTCCTTGCTAACGTAATCTTTCAACAATGTTTGTCAACCGATCAGTGAGTTCCATAACACTTTCTTTACGAAGGCTTCTGAATCCAGTGAACATAGCTCGAATCATTTTAGTGTGAGGATCTGATCGAGCGACAAATTTTTCATGGGCATTGCTGGGAACATTCCAAATTTGCTTTGCTATGTTTAGCCTGTGGAACCGAAGGAAATGTCTTTCGGTAGACTACCACAGATGATATCTTTTGCTTGAGCATCCAAATACAGATTTGCTTTATCATCAGAAGTCAGATCATTTTGTTGTTGAATGGTGTAACCATCTTCCACAATCTGCCAGAGATCATAGTTGACAGCTTGAATTCTGATTCTCATTCGTTCCTTCCAGTATAGATAGTCATTTCCATCAAAGATGGGAAACCTTTCAAAGTGCGAGGATCTACGTGCAAGCGACATACTCAAAATTCAAAGGACATTAGACCTTCAATAAACAGAGACAGGGAGTACCCGCTCTGATACCAATTGTTAAGACCGAGAGTATATCAACCAGAGAGGGTGAATGGGAGATTCAAATTTTCTTTCGAAAGCTTTGAAACTTAACCCAAACAAAGCAGCGAAATAGATTGTCGAAGGAAATATGTTGAATCAATCTTCTTCATCAGAAGCATATTAAATAACTACTCACAGATTTCACAGGTAAAACAGGGGTACATGATGGTAACGAATAAATACAGGTGATGACGAAGAGCTGGGAAGAATACAGACACACGGTATGAAGATAACAGTACAGGCTGATCAAGATATCTATCGGCATAGAACACGAATAAGAATTACTGAAGGAAATGTAGTAGAATAGAAATAATCACTGGTGCTCGATGGTGACGGAGAGATTTGGTAGACTAGTTCACCCTTCTACCAAAGGGCTACGTCTGGTTGGAGGGGTCGTGACTTAACACGGAAGATAAACTCTCTTCACCCTATTCTCCTTCAACACAGAGCTGATCAGACTCAGGTTGATTTCACTCGTGGTAGATCCTTGTCGGTGAACCACAATCACTCTTGGTTGCTGAAGATCAGGCTCGGTGAAGACAACAAGTCTTCATCACTCGAAGCCGAAACCTATCCATCTAGAGAGTGCGCAGCTCTCAAAGGTAATAGGTACGATAACTCTCACTCAGAACTGTTGTGATGCTAAACCACTATCTAAGTTTGGGCTCTTCATTTTTCTCTCGGTGGATCTTAAACTCAAATCACTTAGAGAGGGGTTGCTCAAATCAACCTTCTCAGAAATCTCAAGAGGAGCAGCCAACGAACAACGTTGGAGCGGGGTGGCTATTTATAGCCGCAGCCTTCCTGATGGGAAATGACCAAATTAGACATCGGGCTCAGCCAATGACCGAACTACATGATTCCAACGGTCGGATTTGAGCACAATGGTAACATTTCTTGCGGAGCAAGAAATGCTAACTCCTCGGTCCGAGGCAAATCTCTCGCAGCGAAGAAGATCACGGTCTCTTGTTGGCAAGTATTTGCTCAGAGCTCAAAGAGATTTCGCTCGCAACTTTCATAGGTTTTGGCTAAGCATCACATCGGATCTAAGCATCGAGAACCTATACCCCCTCTTAATTGTACGGAGGTCCTATGACTCAATTGAATGAAAGAAGAACAACTAAATGAATGCTATGTCTTCACATAGTCTTCGACTTCCATCGATGCAGTCAATTTCTTCGGATGACGGTAACATATCAAACGATTTGCTTCAACAGTAAATCTTCGAGGGGTCGATTTCTTCTCATGAATCTTCTCGACTCTATCACTTCAACAAGTATAGCTCATTCTTCTCTGCAACGTAGATGTGCTTCGATGAAGTTCCTCGAACTCAGCACCGGAGACAGCATATTCTTCAGTTGTGTATGGACTTTTCTTTCTATATGCACTAGCAAACAAGTTAGTCCATACCTGTTTCTGTCAACAATCTTCAAAACACAAGGTAGGCAGATATTGCACCAACAGTTGCCAAGAAACAAACCCTATGATTCAAGGTCTTGCCTATAATTGCTCTTCAGTGGATAAAGTAGCTAGGGGAGGTGAAGGCTCAAGAGCTAGAAAAGAGAGATCTCCTCAAGTGAACCAGACTATCATTCCTAGGTAGGGGACTTACATAAAAAAGATTGGCAAAATGTAAGTAGAATTATATTCAAAATAAAACCTTTTTGGTTCACCCCAACATTATTCATGTAACCGACTGTTGCTAATGGTAGGTGTGTATAAAAATCTGATGTATCTGAAAAATATACAACATATATTAAATAAAAGTAGACATCCAAATCATATACTTAGAATAAAGTTAATTCAGTACTTACAAATTGTTAAACATGTATATAAAAATGTTCCTCATATATACAGAAAATGTACATTGTCTACGAATTTTCTTTTACTACCATTAAAAAATTGTACACCATGTATTTGAAAAATCAAAAACATATATTTGGAATAATGTTAATTCTTTAAAAATTGTTAAAACATGTATATAAATATGTTCCTGGTGTGTACTGAAAATGTACATTGTCTGCGAAAAAATGTTTATTATCATTAAAAAGTTGTACATTGTGTATTTGAAAAATGGTGACCATGCATTCAAAGATTTATGGAAAAAATAATTTTGATATATATCAAAAATGTACAATATGTATGGAAAAAAGTAGAAATAAATAAATATAAGTATTGAAAAATGTTAAACGTGTGTATAAAATATGTTCTTAATGCATACAAAAATGTTGAGTGTGTACTGATTTTTTTAAAATGTGTTGAACAAAAAGAAACCGATGAAGATTGGCAAAGAAACAAAGAAAATCAATTAAGACCAAAAAGGAAAAGGAAAATAAAAATAAAACAAAAGGCGATAAAAACCTATGCAAAAGA
>NC_041391.1:149250614-149268575 GCF_002162155.2 Triticum dicoccoides
AAACAGTGAAACCAAGAAAGGAAGAAACAAATAAGAAAGAAGTAAAAAGAACAAAAACATAAAACCAATGAAGACCGTGAAAGAAACATAGAAAATTGATAAAAATAGAAAAAGATAAAACTAAAGAAAACCGGTGAAGAAACAAAAAATCCAAAAAGGAAAAAAATAGAAGAGATGAAAAAGAATAGAAAACTGGAAAAAAGAGAAGAATCGGGCGAGTGAGATCGATCAAGCAGTGATAAAAAGGACGACAATGACCCGGTCCAATAGCTATAGTTGGAGGAAAGCCTTGGGGCGAGCATAGCATAGATCTCTTTATGAGCTAAAGGCCTCCTTTTGTAACTCTAAATGGTGCCATGGGATCTTTTTTGAGCGAAAAGGCCTCATTATGCTACCACGAGACCTTTTTGGGCTAACATAATCTAATGTAATATTAACCAACATATAGTCATCCTCTATTCTTAAATAGTTGCAACCTATACCTGTTTTTTCTTTTCATGCAACTATGTCACATCATCAAGTCATGCATGTGGTCATAAGTTATAATTTTTGCATTAATCTATTCATGCAACCGTGCCACCTCAACAATTATGCATGGATTTGTTTCACTAATTTTTGTGCCTAGTATAGACTGCCATGTTACACATTTTTGTAACCTACATATATCTGTACGTTAGACGCTTGGAGCAAATATATGTAGGTCATGTTACCCACTTTTGTTAAAATGGCAACCCGTTTGACTTCAATCCAACAGATTTCTCTTTTTATATAACATTTTGTGTTACGCTTCATATACTTATTGTTTTCAAAATATATCCGAGAGCATTTTTAAATTTATTTTTGCAATAGTTTTAGGCTTTTAACATCTATTTATGCATTTGTTTTACCAATATCCCCGCAACAAGCACGGGGCACCATCTAGTAATCTATAAAGACATGTTACAGCTAGATACACTTAACTTGCATGCATAATACTACTTAAGAGTGTCCTTGAAGCTCGACCTCGATACACCTACTCGTCGGCCGAATCCAGTGATGGTGAGGGAATTCTCGACGTCATAAGCCCCAGGATACATCCTCATTAGGCTCTCTGAACCCATATCAGATATTTCATCTCTTGCAACGCCCATTTGAGGACCAATTTCGGCCTACTCTGAGTCGGTATTCGAGCATGCTTTGCATCAGTGACTGTTGAGATGACGATAGCTGTTGCAATCCTCAATTTACACTTCATATGATCTTTGCAAAGTTGGAATTCCTCCGCTAGGTCTGGGTTCTCGTGTGCGACAACCTGCATCTTTTTCAGCCCCTCCATGCACTCCCACAGCTAAACACGACGAGCTGAATCTTTGCTGCCCCCTCCACCACCCATTGAGGAGGCCCACGTGACTCCTCTAGCGGAGGAGTGGAGGATGATGGTGCGGTACGGGAGGCCTGACAACGACGTGTAGCCATGGAGTCGACGACAAATGTCATGTAATTCATCAAAGGGTCTTAATTAATTGTAGTAGTAGCATGTTCGCGAGATAATATTATGTATGTATCGAACAACAAAGCATAATTTGTAACCTAGAAAACTCGTTTATTTGGCATGTGTGTCAACTTTCGATCCGTCGAGACACCCTTCAACAACTCGCATCTCTCAGTTGGTGGTGTATATGGTGGGCTCTTCCTCATGGGTATTTTCGACTGCCGGTGAAGGTCGTTGTTGTACTTCCAATCTTGCTTTACCAATCTCTCACACAAGGAGAAGTTCAACAGCACCCCCCCTATGACAATAGTCAGGATTGTTCCTCCAAGAACATCGATCTATCACAAAGGGAGTTCCATCGGACCGAAATTCAACTTATAAATAAGATAACTCTAAACCCTAAACTCACAAATGAAATAAGTGGAGAGACAAGTGGCCCTAAACCCTAAACTCACAAATTTTATTTCTTCTTCACTATTCCCGCCTCTTTACTTATCCTTCTCTCGTATTACTTTCCCCTTCCCTATACAATCTTAAATTATTTATCTCTTTTATCTCTCTTCTATCCTCTTATAAAAAAACTTCTCTCAATAAAACAAATACTAATTCAGTATCATAAATCTGTGTTAAGTAACAACTAACCAATCTAATAACCAAATAATCTACACAACTTGGTACACTACCAACTAATCGGTGATATATATATAACTAGGTACACAATTTTTTTTTGCGGGGATACACTACCATCTACTCGATGAGATATATAAACTAAACTACACTGTGAAGTAATCTACATAACAAGGTACACAACCAACTAATCGAGCTACTAACCAAATTTAATTAACATCACTTGATGCATATTTTCTGGCTCCACCACTATCCTAAACTCTGCATATATATATATATATATATATATATAGCACCGAGGAGGCGGCTGGCCGGGTCTGTGGCGTCGTCGGGAACGCGGCGTAGGCCGACAGGCGGGAAGGGGGATGCCAGGCAAAACACTAGCAGGTAGGGGCGCAACGTCGGCAGGGGCGGCCGGCGGCGTCGGTGTCGGCGCCGGGAGCGAGAGAGAGGCGCTTGAGAGTTGTTGAGAGAGGAACAGACTGAGCTAGCTAGTCGTAGAGGATATTTATTCAAGGTAAAGTAAGAAGTACTAAGCTACTCTCTCCGTTCATAATGTAAGATGTTTTTTAACACTATATTAATATCAAAAAATGTCTTACATTATGAGACGGAGGGAATAGTTACCAGCGTTTCCTAGTGCGCAAACGATGCTTGTAACCTAAACTAGCAGCGTGTGTAGTAGCTTGCACGCTGCAACATAGCGCACTAGCCGCGTGTAAACGAGAGAGCAAATGCTGCTGGTAAGGCTTATGCATTTTACGATTCTAAGCATAAAGCTCAGAGTGTTTTTTTTTATGGCGAGGGATAAAGCTCAGAGTGTTTTGTCTTCCAATTTTTATACATTAAGTTTGTTTACTGTATATTTAGTTGTTTATCATGATTTGTTTTGAAAAAAATCATAATTTTTTATTTGATAATTTAAACATGATATTTTTTGTAAATCTTGTTGTATTTAAAAAATATGTAAATGCGGTTTGAAAACAATGAAATCTGTTATGCCGTCATTGTATGACAACTCGAAGCCTTGGTTATAATTTCAAAATGTTACACATAAGTTATGATATACGTTCCCTTCAAACCGAAGGGAAATCCACGGGATCGAGATTCGAAGTTAATTTTGAAGGGGGGCCAAAGCGTCCGGTTTGAGAGATAGATGTCATAGCACTATTTTATTTTACTACAAAATTTTGTATACATGTATTATGCATCATTTTACATTTACATATCCAATTGTGGATTTATTTAAGGTTGCTCTGGCATTTGAAGGTAACTTAATATAACAATTACCTTAGCAACGTTTAGTGAGAAGCACACGCTGCTACATTGAATTCTAGCCACGTGTGCCCCACCTGAGACACGCAACTGGTAATTTTTATGCATTTTAATGTTTCAAGCAAAATCGTTGGTCTTTTGTCTTCCAATCTGTATCAACAATTTTTTATGTGTACTTGAGTGTTGATGAACATAATAATTGAAAATTACCTAAATGTTTCGAGGGGGCAGATGTTTCCAATCCGTATCACCATTTTACTTTTCTCTATCTAAATACGAATTTATTTCGGGTTGCTCTGGTATTGGAAAGGGAATATAATTAAAAATGTTTGTAGTGTTGCCCAAAAAAACCCGATGCTGGTCTCCTTTTAAGATTTTAGGGTTTGTATTACAGTGTTTTGGGAGTTCTCTTTTCCTATTTTTTTGTGTACATGTGTTTTCATTAAATTAATTGCTAAATTCAAACACAACAACTTGGAGAAAATCTTCATGAAGAAACAACATTCCAAACATGTTTCCTTAAAAAGACAAAACCGACACTCCAACAAGTCTGTTTCTTGTGGCATTAATTTTGGTTTTTTTACAGAAGCATTAAAAAGACAAAACCAGGTTAGTAGGTTAGAGCATGGCCAACGGGCCACGTTGGACCACATAGGTTCACAGAGTCCAACTCAGCTAAAGGTAATGCTTGCAGAGGCAAACCACTTCCTGCAGAGGAGTCCGCCTCTTGCCTGACAAAGTGCAGAAGGACCACACTGCCCACACACACAAAAAGCAAGACGAAGGATGATGACGGTGGAAAGTTGGATAGAAAATTAATCAAGTGCGGCCAATATAAACCATAGGAGGTTTATATTTGCGTTGGGTGGTGCTTGATTGAAGCGATGGTTTCAACTCTATTTGTTTACGTGCACCGACGGCCCCCATTGTACATGCCCTTAGTAGATACGTCTCCAATGCACACGCTCTAGCTTTTATAAAAGGAAAAAAAGACAAGTGAAAAAAATAGAAGAAGCGCACGCACACGCTCTTCCTTTGTCACCACTCTTTTGTCACTTGGTCCTGGGGCCCGGCACCCAGCTAGCTGCATGGCTGCATGCAACTTTGATGGTCAATCCTCGGTCAGCACCGCACCCTAGAAAAGCGCTGGCGTGTCCCGCCTGACACCTCAAAAGGATCCCATTATACGCGTACACAGTCACCGTCGACTCACCACGCTCCCCTCATTTGCTTTCCTTTTCCTTTGCTTCGCTTCGTTTGTTCTCCTGATAACAATACCAATATGCCCCAGATTCTGGCCAGCACCAACCACCAAGATGCCCCTTTGATAGCCTAATTAACTAGCTTAAGCACCTCACCTCTCGCCCTGAGCCAGAGCCGCAGCAAACAAACGAACAAAAGCAAACAAAAGCTCAAGAAAGCAATTAAAAACTGGCACCACCACCAGCAGCAGCAGCAGAGCAGCAACGCGGTGCAGCATCCCAGTGCAGTGACTATGCTGCTACCGATGCAAATGCTAGAGGTTAGTGGCGTAGTGGGGAATATCTGTAGCCTTTCCCCCAAATCTTTTTCCTTCCTCGGGCATCTGCCCAAACAGTGCAGAACCGTCCTGGATTTGCATTTTTTGCATGCAACCGAGAGGAGGAATCTTTCTACTACCCTGTTTACCACCCGTAAAAGTAACCAGAAAACCACCATCATGACAGTAGTGAAAGCGTCTAACAAACCATGCTGCTCCGATTCCTTTTGCTTGCACTCCCAGCCCAAGCTCCAACCTCCAACCTCCAAGCGTGCGAGGCGTGAATGCCGTATCCCATAGCACTTTCGAGATAGTAGTAGAGCCATAGACCATCCATCCATCCATCAACAGCTTTTGAGGTTCTTGGAAATCTGGAGGCGACCGATCATGCTCATGCCGCCGCTTTGCTAGATGAGATCAAACACACCCCATCTCTTCTCCAACCCCACACTCAAATCACGTCTTTCCCTTCCCTTGACACAACCTCCTTTGCAAATCCTGGGAGGATTATTGCTTGGAAAGGCTAATCTTTTCTGCTAGTAGCTTTGAGCCTTTGATCCATCCCTCTGCTCTGCTCTGCTCGCTGCCGCTGCCAGCTTTGGCAAAGCCCCATTATTGCCCTCTGCCGCCCTTGCCTACCTACTCACCAGTACTCACCTCGCCTGGGTAGTACTTGCTGGCTCGCTCGCCGTCAATACCCGCCCCGTGAATCTCTCGGCTCGCCATCACTGGGAATCTCCCGTCGCGGTCGACCGTAGGTGGCGTTCGCCAGGGCTTCATTTATTGTTTCCCCCGCAAAAGATTCCAGCTCGTGGGTGGAGCTCTGGTAGCTCGGGGATTTGAGAGCCTTGTTCTTGAGTTCTTGGAGCCTCTGGCGGCTGCTCCTCCCCTTTCTTTCCGGTGAGGGTTTCAGCTCAGAGCTTCGATTTCAGTGTGTTCTGGGACGTTCCCGGCAAGATCCCCTCTTGTATTTCCTCGCCGGATTGTTTCATCCAAGATCTGAGCTCGGAGCAAGCGAGGAGCGCAAGATTTCATTTGGAGCTGCTGCTGTTGGGGTCATCTGCTGTCTGTCCATGGGTTCTCGTCCTCGCTCCGGCCGTGGGGGAGCCGCGGCGGCGCTCTTCGTCCTGGCGGCGCTGGTGGTGGTCTCCTGGTCGGCGGCGGGGGTGGGCGCGATAGGGGCCAACTGGGGCACGCAGGCGAGCCACCCGCTGCCGCCGGACACGGTGGTCAAGATGCTCAAGGACAACGGCTTCCAGAAGGTGAAGCTGTTCGACGCGGAGGACGGCACCATGAGCGCCCTCAGGAAGAGCGGCCTCGAGGTCATGGTCGGCATCCCCAACGAGCTGCTCACCACCATGGCCAACAGCATGAAGGCCGCCGACAAGTGGGTCGAGAAGAACGTCTCCAACTACCTCAACAAAGGCTGCAACGTCAGGTATCCTATTAATTACTCTACTTTGTTGACTCTCATTTGTTGCCATGCTTGCTTGATTGATTGATTTATTTGTGAGTAGTTCATGCTATCTGGAGTGTGGTCTCATTTGATTGTACTAGTTCGGAGGATGAACTGTCATGAGTCTAGAGTTAGTGAGGGATGAAGGCGACATTTTTCGCGGTACCTTCGATCTGTCTGTCTCAGGCTGGTGGCCAACAAGTGTAGCTCTTGTTTGGCTCAATGCTCGACTTGGAGACCTGCTTCATTTGCGCTCGGTTCATATGGATGGACAGTGACAAATCTAGAATTAGCAGGGAAATGAGAAATTTCCGCATTACCTTCAATCTGTCTCGATCGGAGACCCACTTCTCGGCGCTTTCCATGGTGCCTTCTGGTTTGCCCCCTGCTTGGTTGCACTGGTTACATGTATTCCTTGGGAACAGAAAAGTTACCAAGCAGAGCACTTTGTGTTTTCATTGAGCATCACACATGATTGATGGTGGTTTCTGTTTGAAGACTTTACTTTGCTCATCAATTCATACTGTTTCTCTAAATTACATGGAATTCTCCAGCAAGAAGTTCACCATGTCCATGGTTCCAGCCGGTTTGCACTACTGGATTCTCATCATCACTTTTTTGAATTCAAGGCTCTTGTGACATTGTAAAGTCCCCTTTTACAAGGCATGCCTATCCGTTAGGTTAAATCTTCTCTCCTATTATTTAAAAAAGACGCAAGGTTCTGTCGACCGCTCCTCCTTCATCCAACCTTACGTACGTTCTCTCCTCCTCTTCCCATTTGGAATTTTTACTCCCATCTCTAGTTTTTTCAACTGGTCTTTTTCCTGAAAACCGCTTCACCTGCCCCAGCTCTTATTCACTTAACAAATAAAATTCTGTCTTTTTGGTAATCCAGTAAGTGCTTTCCAAATAGTAAGTGTTAACTAAATAAAAACTTTTTTTACACAATCACGTAATATGGGCAGGCAAATCGCTGGCTAACGTACTAGATACTTTATACCCTGTTGCAATGCACGCATAGTTCAAAAAAGCGCTAGGCGTTAATTGTGCGTTTTGCCACCGCCTTGCGCTTTTCTGATATGCGCAGATTAAGCGCAGTTATGCGCTAGGCGTTTTGCTATCGCCTAGAGCCTAGGCGCACTTAAGAGCTCGCTTAGGCGCGCCTTTTTTAACTATGAATGCAAGTATCTAGTTGAATTTAAAGGTTAGGCCATCTACAAGTCTGTCTATTGTATAAAAGGCCTTTATATGGTTGTAGGCCATTTTGTATTAGAAGTATCTGTCTCTCACAAAAACTGTACCAGGAACATCTAGTAAAAAGCATTTTTAGCCTTTATTGAAAGCTGGCCTGTGGGCCTTTTTACAAGGTAAAAGTTACGAATTATTCAGCAAGCAGAAACCAGTCAACCCTCCTTCTTTATGCTGCTACAAATGACAGTTCCTGGCAGTTCCCTTGATCCATTATGTGTATAGGAACAATGTATTATATTTAGATGCTTATTTGTTAATGTATAAATAGGAATATATTTGCGTAAACAGCAAATTGTGAAGCCATGCACAAGACAGTGTAAAGGACCATCTACGGTTCTAACATGTGGGGTGACCATTCGTTAACCATTTACATTTATTTGGAACAATGCTCACAGCGTGCATTACGAGGTTCATGTTTTAAATGAGATGTTCACAGCCAACCACTTATGAGTTGTGCGTACCATTTTCAAACGGAACTGAACGATCAAGTTGAGCAGTAGCATTCAATTGCTTCCCTTCAAAGCTCCTAGGTGGAAGAAGGGGGGGACCTTACACCATGGAGGAAATGCATCCTTTTTTTGTCCAGTCCTCTTTATTTCTGTTGCTTCTTTGAGGGTGATATAATAGTTGGCCTCTTCCCTCTCCCTTGAGTTATACCTCCTGTATAGAATTTACCTCATACCTACTGTCTTGCAATGACTATGTTTATATTCATTTCACTACATATTGGACCGTGGGGTCCTGGTGGACATGAATTTCTCTTATGTGTCATAATTTCAAAGATTTTTTAAACTGAAACTTGAAGGCTTCAACCTTTTTATCACATTCTGAAAATCTATCAGCACTACCATGCGTTTTGCAAACATTTAACATCTTTCTGTTCTTTCTATGGTGTGTTCATTTTATGTAGCTGTTTTGCACATATTTTTTGATTAAACTATGTTAAATACCTAACACATAGTAACGCCCAATTTCTTAAACTCAGATTATTATTCAACCTGGAAAATCCATGAATTCCATTGGTGGTTTTGCAGTAGTTTGGGAGAATATGCACATTTCCAGCTTTTGATATACTTTCTTTCGCAATTTTCATGTCTCTAGCTTGTCTGAACTACTTTTTGGTATGAGGCAAACTATCGACTTTGATTTGTAAATACAACCTTGTAATTTAACCTAGTAATACAGAGTTAAATATCTGTTTTGCTTTCTAGCTCCATCCCTCCATCTTATAACACTGTACTGGTAGCATTTATTTTGATGAAACAGCTCTACACTAGTACATGCACTGTCCCTGATAAATTTCATGCAGCATTCTTTTTAAGTTGCAACTCCAATGTCTGCTACCTGCTTGATGATCTAGTAAGACAGACTATGTGATAACACTTCATCTGAACTACTGATAAGCACATGATGAAATGAAATGGTCTTTGCTGCTACCACAATATGTAGTAAGCAAAATGCATGTTCAGCAAGATCAGTTTAGGCTCCATGTTCTCATGTCCTATATTCAGTCTCATTCTTCAAGCAATGCCTTCTTGATGTTGATCCACCATTTGCATATATCATTGTCGCATCTTGATTTGCTCTGTTATTTTGCTAGGTATGTTGCGGTTGGTAACGAGCCTTTCCTGTCGACATACAATGGAAGCTTTCTGCTAACTACCTTTCCTGCCCTCAAGAACATACAAAGTGCACTTGTGAAGGCTGGTTTGGGCAATCAAATCAAAGTAACTGTTCCTCAAAATGCTGATGTCTATGATACAGCAACGGGCAAGCCTTCTGACGGGGATTTCCGCACAGATATTCATGATCGGATACTCGAAATTGTAAAATTTCTGAGCGACACTGGTGGTGTTTTCACTGTCAACATCTACCCTTTCATCAGCCTCTACATTGATCCAAACTTCCCTGCTGAGTATGCCTTCTTTGACGGGCGCTCACAGCCCGTTGTTGATGGCTCTGCAACATACACAAACATGTTTGACGCAAACCACGACACGCTCATCTGGGCTCTGAAGAAGAACGGATATGGGAATCTGCCGATCGTTATTGGGGAGATAGGCTGGCCAACTGACGGTGACATGAACGCAAATGCTCAGCTCGCCCAGCGCTTCAACCAAGGCTTCATGACGCATATCGCCACTGGGCAAGGGACCCCGATGAGGCCTGGGCCGATCGACGCTTACTTATTCAGTCTGATCGATGAGGACGATAAGAGCATACAGCCAGGGAATTTCGAGCGCCACTGGGGGATCTACACATACGATGGCATCCCAAAGTATCAGCTGAACTTCGGTGTGCCGAATTCACAGATTAAAAGAGCAAGCGGCGTCAAGTACCTTGACAAGAAATGGTGTGTGCTGAAGCCTACCGTCAGCCTCGACGACCCAAAGCTTCCAGACACGGTGAGCTACGCGTGCTCCAGGGCGGACTGCACCAGCCTTGGCTACAGGACTTCCTGCGGAATGCTGGACACCCGGAGCAACATCTCGTACGCCTACAACAGCTTCTACCAGAAGAACGACCAAGACGACGTGGCCTGCGGCTTCTCGGGCTACGCGACGACCACCGGCCAGGACCCCAGCACCGGGACATGCAGGTTCGGGATCATGATCGAGGTCGACTCGGCCTACTCGTGGAAGCCGCGGCTGGTCCGCAGCAACTACCTCCTGGTGCTTCTCCTTGCACTTGTTCACCTCTGTGTGTCATCCTCATAGGTGTTTTTCTTTTTCTTTGCGGAAGATGGCCCGGCCATGACAGCATCAACAGCCTGGCACCTTAGAGGGATATTTGATGCCTGCTGTCAGTGTTCATCCATGTAGGAACCTTTTTCCATCTTTTTCTTCTTCTAATTTCGGTGGATGCCGCATGGTTGAATTCTTGCTAGCGTAGCTTTGATCTTCCGGTACCATTGTGATTGGGATGGTGATGCAGTGGACCATTTATACCCAGGAATGTGAGCGAGGGCATAGCTATCAAACCTGCAAATGTGGTGAGTCCAGATCAGTCTTTTTTTCTTTTTTGGTTTCTAGGCACAACTGCCTTTGTTTTTTTGCAAGCCAAAGAAAGTATTTCTGAATGCATTTCCACTCTGATGGAACACATTGGTAACCTATGCACCCACCATAGGCCATCCAAGTAGCCATGGCCATACACTAGCAGTAGGCTTTGGAGGAGCCTGTAGACATCTGCCAATCTGAGTCGATTTACTGAAAACTTGGGACCAATTGCCTGTAGACACCTGCACTTGGGAGCAGTCATTTCAGATCATGGATCTAGTGCCAGACAACCATCTGCTTGAATCCATGCTGCAGTTATGGTTTTTGTTTTTCAGTGGTTGTTATCGTTGTCAAGCTGCCAGCTATGTCGGCATCATCATCGTCGTTGTCGTCGTCCCCATCATCGTGTTCTTATTTTGTAGCTCTGGACTGCAGTGAAGAGGCAATGTGGATGGCTCATCTCCCATGAATTGACAACCTTATTTTCCTCACCATCCGTATAACTACTTAATGAAGTACTCCCTCCGTTTCAAAATAGATGACCTAACCCAACTTTGTATTAACTTGGGTCATCTATTTTGGAACGGAGGGAGTAACCACCATGATAAAAATGCACTTGGATTGCATTCCAAACCAAACAATTGAACTAAAACCCTGAGGTGCCAGCTCATCCAAGCTCCACATAGCTTCATAAACTTTTGGTTTGATATCAAGCGAAAATAAAAAACAGAGGTGTTTTTTTGAAAAGCCATGGGGCCAATTAATCACATAGCCTTTATGTACAATCGCCACTGAGTGACACCAATAATTGGTTGCCTGCCATGAGCTAGAAACAAGAATGAGTCCTTGGAACTTGTTTGAAACATCCACATAAAAAAGTGTGTGATGGCAAGCAAAGGAAGCCACCCCACCTAAAAACCACACCAACAGAACCTAAAGGCAGGCATCCACACCTCTTAATCCAGCCAAAAGCACACAAGTGGAGTAGCACATAGACAGCACAAGCACAGAAGAGATAAAGAAAAGCATATGAATGTATCCACTGAGTCCATGAACTCTGTCCGAGGTGCAGCTGGTGTCACTCATGCTTGCCACTCCTTTTCCCTCCTCCTTATCCTTCTCAATGTGGCAACCCATTTTCCCTCCTCCTTATCCTTCCCAATGTGGCAACATGGGTTGTTCAGATCAACAAAAAAAATAGCGCCCTATTTTGACGCGTCGCTATAGCGTATCAGCAAATGCCACGTTTCATTTTAGCTAATTGGCTCACTATGGTGCTATTTGCGCTATAGCGCACTATTTCGACGCTAAATGAAATAACGTTTGTAGCGTTTTTGCGTGTGCCACACAGCGGCCCATCACATCACCGCATGGGCCCAACTCACTCCCGCTCCTTCTCAGACGCAACCCATACAACAGCCCATATAGCAACACATACAAGCTAACCTAGCAAACTCGTCATAAGTTTCCCACCAACTCGTGATCGAGGGAGGCGGCGGCGGAGTTTTTCGTGACTCGTGAGCGAAGGCGGCGTTGTTCGTGGCTCGTGAGTGAAGGCCGCGGCGGGCGATTCCTGAGCGGCAGCGGCTTCTCTTCATCCCGTCTCCAAGTAGCAGCGTCGACGCTATTCGTGACTCGTGAAAGAAGGCGGTGGCGGTTCGTGAAAGGTATTGGTTTCTCTTCCTCCCGTCTCCAAGTAGCAGCATCGACCTCGTTCGTGACTCGTGAGTGAAGGTGGCGGCGGCGGTGGTTTGTGAGCAGTGGCTGCTTCTCTTCATCCAGTCTCCAAGTAGCGGTGGCAGCGTCGTTCGTGACTCGTGAGTGAAGGCAGTGGCGGCAACATCTTCTCTTCGTCCCATCTTCGAGAAGTGGCGTCAGCGTCATTCATGAGTCTTGAGCGAAGGAGGCGGCGTTGGTGGTTCGTGAGCGGCAACGGTTTCTCTTCATCCAGTCTCCAAGTAGCGGTGTCGGCGGCGGTGGTTCGTGAGCGACGGCGGCTTCTCTTCATCCCATCTCCAAGTAGCGGCGGCGCCACACCTCCAACTCCGGCAAGTCAGCACCGACGTCAACCACGCTGCCGGCGCCAGCGAGTCAGCTACCATGTGAGAGCAACCTCTCTTCATCCGGTCTTCAAATAGCGGTGCCGGCCTCATTCCATTTTCGCCCAAGTCCCCATCCTTGCGAATTAGGGAAGCCTTGAATTTTGTGATATATTTGACATGTTTATGCAAAACACAATTTTCAAATATCGCACGCTATAACTTCTAGAGGGCCGCTATGCGAACGATACATCATGGACGATTTGGCACGCCGTCACATACAAGCCTTCGATGTACCAGGCCAAATCATCAGACTCCACTCGGGAAGAGGATCCCTTTAGGCTGGTTGTAATGGTAGTATCATAAGTTAGTATCATGCATATGATACTAGTGTATGATACTACCTCCCTAATGCATAGTATCATATGATAGTATCATATATGACTTTATTTATTGCCATGCATGACACATACTAGTGTAGCATTTATTATGATACTCAACCCTCTCTTACTTCATTTAATTCTATGCCACCTCATTAAAGTTGCCTAGTTGGCATGCATGATACTAGCTATGATACTCCCATTACAACCAGCCTTACGTGGGTTGTCCTGCCATTGAGAGACTGACACATGGATACCGCCAAGCGCGAGCCCACCTGTCAGCGACCGAAAGACAGTGAAAGTCAGGTTGGCTACGTCAGAGGATTCGTGTCCGTTTCAATATAGCATCGTACTGGGATCGTAATCTATAGCATCATGTGCACAGTACTTCCGTAACTTCTATAGGATCTAGAGAAGAGCGGCGCTAAATCTTGTAGCGCGCTATTTTTTTCATTGGCCCTGTTTGAATCCATGGATTAGAGTTAGTTTGAGCTAGTTGGGGCTCAAATCTTTCCCTAATAATAAAGCAGGTACCACTTTTGCTTGTCCGTCACGGTATTTTGCAAAAGAGTCTCTCTATTTTTGAGAATTCAACCCGCAGTCCTGTTTAAGTAAGAACGGATCTTTTTTTGCATTTTACACAAAACCCCTTACCTTTCATGCTAATTAACACATGGTCCACATTAAGTCGCAGCGAATCTTTTTTTGCAGTTTTACATAACCCCCTGATATATGCGTTAATCACCCCGCAGTCTATTAAGAATAATTATTTAAAAAAATAGCCATATCTTTTAAATTGTAACTCCAATAACATGTTATATATGAAAATTGATTAGAAAAATGTGTAGAATATTAATATGATGTTATTTTTACATGGCAACCATTTTTTAATTTGGTTTAGGAACATATTTAAATGTTTTAAAAAATATTCATATCTTTTAAACCGTAACTCCAATTTTAACATGTTATATATGAAAATTGAATAAAAAATGTGTACAATATGAATATGATGTTATTTTTACACGTCAAACATCTTTAAATTCGGTTTAGGAACATATTTAATTGTTTAAAAAATATTCATATATGTTAGACCGCAATTCGAATTTTAACATGTTATATATGAAAATTGATTAGGAAAATGTGTACAATATTGTTATTATGTTATTTTTACTCGTTAACCATTTTTAAATGTTGTTTAGGTACAGTTTCAAATGCTTTAGAAAATATTCATATCTTTTGACATATGAAAATTGATTAGAAAAATGTGTACAATCTGAATATGATGTTGTTTCACATGTGGTATTTTTTTCCCTTGCAACGCACGGGCTCTTTTGCTAGTAGCCCTAAAGTATCCAAACATGAGGGCTAGATTGGAGTTAGTTGCATCTAACCCACCCAAAAAAAAACTATCCCACCCAAGAGGTGCTAATTGGAGCTAGTTCTCATGGGGCCCAATGAAAAATCTTTTTTTCTCTCTCTATCCCGCCAGCCAAGAGGTGCTAATTGGAGCTAGTTCTCATGATGCCCACTGAAAAACCACTTTTCTCTCTCCATCAAGTGTATTTATTGTCAATATAACCCTGTCATCCAAACACCTTGTTGGCTAGAGTTAGTTCAGGGTTAGTCATGAGCTAGAAACTACTGTAACTCAGAGTTAGAGCATTCAAACAGGGCCATTGGTTCAGATGTTTGTGCTTTGTCATTCTCGGAGGTGATGCCACATCTGATGAGGAACTCTGAGTTCTGAACCACAACACAGACGAAAAAGGTTGCTGCTTTTCGGAGATTTTGCTGTACAGTAGATACATACAAGTAGCACTGTTGGTAGTAGAAGAGGTAACAATAAACAGGTGGTGAGGTGAAGTGAGTAGCTTAAGCCTAGCTGTCTTTCTTGACCCCTGAGCCCTCTTGGGGATGGTGTCAGGGAGGGCATGTGCCTGGTTGTTGCTATGTGTGTGAAGATGCAGTAGCAGTAGCAGACTAGCAGTAGAGGCATCCAAATCCATCCCCACTAGGCACTTTCTGTTCATTCCAGGCCTACTCAGGTGGGGCATGACATGAAAAAAAGTTAGCTCATTTGTGTGTGTGTGGTGTGCACTTGGTTATTGTGAGTCATTGTCCTCCTTATCTGGTTGCCCTCCTTTGCTGTGTGAGGCCCTCATCCTCTCTCCCAAGTGCCTGCCAGACAGAGGGATACACCAAGGAGACAAAGATTCTTGAGCAAAAAGGAGGCAGAAATCACAGATTTGACCTGAGGCAGAAATCAAATCACAAACTGACCTGTTCAGGAAAAATTTTCACTCTGCTGACCCTTTGGTGTGGCGCCCGACAGCTGAGCGCCGCACCCTACTGTGCAGCGCCTTTCCCTCAGGCGTCGCACATCCTGCCAGCATGGCAGCCCTGGTCCAGTTGCGGCCCCACACGCACCTGTGCAGCGCCTAAGAGCTAGGCGCCACACTTTGACGTGCAGCGCCTAGCCCTTGGGCGCTGCACAGTGACTTAAGCGCGGCCGCCCCAGCCCGACCAGGCAGTTCTTTATCTCTCCGCTCTCTGGACAGAGAGCAGCGGCGGCGGCGGCGCCCCCATCTAATCCCCCCACATCCCTCTCAGATCTGAAGATTTGATCCGTGAATTCGATCCCCAATCCATCCTACTAGGTAAACTCTTCCCTTCTCTTTCTTTTGCTCCGTAAATTTGTTGCCATTCTAGAGATTTGTCCATGATTTGATGGAACCCTTGATTTGTTTGGTTTGCTCGATTTAGGATGTGTATTCATATTGGTAGTACCGTAGTGTTATTTATTAGTTCACAATATATGATTCTTGTTGTTGAAACCCTAGATTGTTTAGTTTTTTTAGATATATATGAGATGCCTATTTTTATAGATAACTATGAGATGTTGATTTTTGTAGACATATATGAGAAGTTTGTTTAGATATATATTAGATGTTCAGTTTATTTCAAATATTAGATGTTGAGTTTATTTGAAATATTAGATGTTTAGTTTATTTGAACACATATGACATATTCATTGTGTGAGAAGGAGATGTTGAGATTCTTGTAGTTGAACACATGTTATATGTTTAGTGTATACCGATATTTGAGATGAACATAAACTTTTATATGTTTATTGTTTGAAATTGTAAGGATGGTTTGGCTTCTGGACGATGTCTACGACGTGCAACACCGGGCCTACATGATGCGCGAGAAGGATAAGGTAATAATGAGTAATCTAAATATTTTGCAAATTTGCCTTTAGTTGAAATTTACATGCCCTAAGATTTGTCATTACTTGTTTTTTTGCAGAAGCTTGAACCTCTGAAGATTCGGTATCACGGGGTCTCTGGTCCTGCCATGCCTTAAGATGAGCGGTACACACCGTACATCAAGCAGGCAGGACTACTCCCGTGGATTCTGTTGGTCAGCCGGTCCACGCCGAATCTGAACGCTCCACTGGTGTCCGCTCTTGTTGATCAGTGGAGGCCAGAGACCCACAGTTTCCATCTTCGAACCGGGGAGATGACCATGACGCTCGAGGATGTCTTGTTGATCACCGGTCTTGCTATCGACGGGAGGCCTCTATGTATGAGCATCGATTCTGATGGGTGGCGCGAGCAGATGATTGCTCTTATCGGTATGGCTCCTACCGAGGCTGAGGATGATGTAGAGGAGGGAGAAGAGAAGAAGAAGAGGGAAAGGAAGGCAGCCGGAGCTGCTTTCACGTGGATTCAAAATAACTTTGCGACATGCCCTCCGGATGCAACTGATGATGTGATCCAGACACATGCTCGTGTGTATATGTGGTACATTATGTCGAGGACTTTGTTTCCTGACTCCACTAGCAAGAACGCTCCATGGATGTGGCTGAAGGCGTTGACCGTCTTCGATAGCAAATGGAGCTGGGGTTCAGCGACTCTTGCCTACTTGTACCGACAGGTAGTTGGTCTGTTTTGTGATCAACTCATTTATTCATTAGCAATGCAAGCTTGCTGTCAAGTTAACATTGTTTTTCTTTCATATGTAGCTCGATGATGCGTGTTGCAGGATCACACCTAGTGCAGGCATTGGTGGTAATTTGCTTCTACTTTCTGCCTGTTGGATCCTCCTCTCGTTTCTTCCGCTCCATCCTCTCTTTCTGACGACGCTCTTCCTCCAAGCCTCTTCGAAACGATTCTTCGAACCGTCGTTGCCGCCTAAGACAATCTGCGTATTGGTCCTTTTTCACATCTTCTGGCACTTCAAGATCTATCCACGTGAAGTACTTGCATAGAGGAGGCGGTGACTGCATAAAAATTTGTTGTTAGTGTTGACACGCATTTGAGAGTAACATTTTACTTCTCGAGCTTACCGGTGGTTGGTCATAGGCGTTAGTTGGAAGTGCACGATCATAAGCATAGTTCGGGCATACAAAATATCTCCGCCCTTCCGTCCATGCTTTCTTTCGGTCGGTGGACACCTTCACCTTGCAAACATCTCCACACCAACAAGGCGGGATGTTGACATCTTTCTCCTTCACCTTGTCCAAAGATGCGTCCTCCCACTTGTTCGGCATGTCTTCTTGGTTAGCACACGGTGGCCTCGTCATGGAACCGGATGAAGCCATGCCTACAAAACCGAGAATTATTGGTCAACCCTAATCCCCACTTAACAATAACCACAACCCTAACACCAACATAACCCTAACACCAACATCAAACACACATAACCCTAACCCTAGCATACTATGAAAACCTAACCATACCAAATTAGCAAAGAAACACAAATTTCCAAATCCTATCAAAAACTAGGGTTTCCCCCAAACTAGCAAGATTTGAGCAAATGTGACAATTCCTATGGATGAAAACGAGGGGATCGGAGGAGATTACCTTAAGGGAGGGGTTGGCTTCGAAATCCACGGTCAAATACTCCGGATCTGAGAAGGATTTGAGAGGGGGAGAGAGGAGG
>NC_041391.1:149268770-149271421 GCF_002162155.2 Triticum dicoccoides
TGGATGAAAACGAGGGGATCGGAGGAGATTACCTTAAGGGAGGGGTTGGCTTCGAAATCCACGGTCAAATACTCCGGATCTGAGAAGGATTTGAGAGGGGGAGGAGGGCAGAGGGGAGGCATTGAGCTTCGGGTTTGTGTGGAGGGTGGGGTGTGTGGGGTGGGGATGGGTGGGAGGGAGTTGGTGCAGCCTAATAAATGTCCAGGGGTGCAGCGCCTAAGGGAAAGGCGCCACACTACACAGTGCAGCGCCTCTCCTTTAGGCGCTGCACACCTGGGCATTCCAGTCCAGAGAGCACCAGGAGCGTTCCAGTTGGTTTTGCACCCCAAAAATTGCTAAGTCAGTGTGCAGCGCCCAAGGGAAGGGCGCCACACTATACAGTGCAGCGCCTATGGATTAGGCGCTGCACTGTATAGTGTGGCGCCTTTCCCTTGGGCGCTGCACACTGACTTAGCAATTTTTGGGGTGCAAAACCAACTGGAACGCTCATGGTGCTCTCTGGAATGATTCTGTTGCTCTCTGGACTGCCATGTCCAGGTGTGCAGCGCCGAAGACCAAGGCGCTGCACTGTGTAGTGTGGCGCCTTGGCCTTCGGCGCTGCACTAACTGCTATTTTCAAATAACTGCTGGTTTTTTTGTTTTTTGGTTCATAAAGATGCCACATAATCATATCCAAATTAAATGTAGGCGTCCAAAACACAGAAATAGTAGTCTAAATCACATAGTCATACACACATAGCACATATACTTGTCCAAATCACATAGTCATACACACATAGGGATCTCACATAGTCATACACAGAAATATTAGTCCCCTCACATAGTCATACACACATAGCACATATACTTGTCCAAATCACGGTCCATGTAGTTTCTTATTCTTCTCCCTCCTCCCACCACCAAGGGATCTCACCTTCCCCCTCCGTGTCCTCCACCCCCTTCATTGTTTCCATACCTATGAAAATGGCAATATAATAGTTAGTCACACAATACAAAATGACAACACAAGCATTGAGCCAAAAGAACAAGATCATAGTAAGTCACATGCGGCAATGGTCCATTGAGCCAAGAGAACATTCCTCCACTACGGCCGCCGCCAAGGCCAAGATCACCACTGTCTCCACCATCACCACGGCCTACACCACCACCGCGGCCTCTACCGCCACCACCACGGCCTATACCACCACCACCACCACAGACTCTACCAGCAGCACGACCAAGACCACCACCACGACCTCTACCACCACCACGGCCAAGACCTTCACCACGACCAACACCATCACCACGACCTCTATCACGAGCACGACCAAGAACATCACCACGGCCAACACAAATTTCCCTTTCAGCAGGTAATACCCTTGTTCTCAGTTGACGCAAGAACCACTCCCAGTTATCATTGTTCTCCACCTCAACCAAAGCGAAAGCCAAAGGCAACACCCGGTTATTGGCATCACCCGACAATGCTCAAAAGCCCTCACGCATTGCTCAAAGGCCCAAAATGCACGGCCAAATACTCGGACGGTCCTCCCGTTATGAATCAATGTTTGGTGCCCATGAGGCTCAACCACGTGAACCATGCCTGGGTTTGTGGCGGCCATAGCTAACAACAACCTAGGGAGTCGGTTGTATGCTTCCTCCCAATTGCCATACAACATCTTGAATGTGGCTTGCTTCGCCTTCCATGCCTTGCCGTACTTCACCTTGTAATGAAAGATGGCTTTCACAAGGTCAATGACACTCTTGATGCTCATTGTTGGAAGTGTGGATATTTGGTTGGACAGCCTGTAAGCAATGAACTCGGACGTGAGTTGTCTGTGTTGTTGGTACACAAGCTTGCCATCCGCATTCTTGTGCCGGCACATGTGAGTTGGTAGACAACTCACTATGCGCCAAGTGGGACCTCCTTTCCATGGCCTTGCACGCACAATCCATGAACATGTTGGCACTTCACATTTGACCGTGTAACGCACATTCACGTCTGAGTTGGCCACTTTATGTGGACGATAATGTGTAACCGAGTAGTTGTCGAGCCACATCTTCAATTCCAAGAAGGATTGAAACTCACAACCGGGATAATCCCGTTCTTGCCGTCTTCCAAATCACGGTGAGAACTTGGCCTAGCTCCAAGAGATATGCATTTTCCACCATCCACAACGGCTTCATCCGCGGGACTAAGATCCTTGAACAATGGTGTCTTGTGATCCCGCCCGAATACCTTCTTGAATGCTTCGGCCTCCTTTGGTGTGAACCCCTCCTCATCAACTTCTTCATCAGGACCATCGTCATCCGAGTCCGATGCATATGCACGGGAAAAAGGGATGGATTGGTCCATTGTCTCTTGCACATGATATTGGTCGAGATCACCCACATTGTTGTCATGGAGGTCAACTTCGTTGTCATCCTCCTCGTACTCATCATTCTCCTCTTCAAAACCTTCATTTTGGTTGTTTGGAGTCGGGCTCAATGTTGGCCAATCTTCTTGCGTGAATTGAGGTTCACTCATTTGATCTTGGTTCATGGGTGGGGGAGTGCTAGCAACCAACGGGGAGGGGTTCCGGTTCAAGTCTAAATTCAAAGTAGACTCAACCTTCTTGGAGGCAAATAACTCAAGAGCCTTGTCTAGAGATTCGGCAACCGTCTCCTTGTATGCA